>NC_081182.1:115041744-115345323 GCF_029867415.1 Vicia villosa | reverse complement strand
CTTCACTCGACCTTCAGTGGCCGATTACGTTTAAGGCTCACAAACTTCAAACAAATTAACCAGAAACAATCACAGCACCAAGATAAACCAGAATACACAATTAAAACATCATGAGAATGCCTATAATATGCTAATCGAATCAAAATTTAGAACGACTTACTTTGGTCAATAGGAGGAAATTTTGGGGGTGTTGATGCTATGCTAGTATCCAATCACCTTTAGAGTGCCACAAGGAAGCTTTTGCACCCTTCAAAAGTCGTTGAATCCTCTTAATTCTCAGAAACCGATCTCAATTTTTTTTGCAAATTTCTTGTTCTTATGCGTGCTCTTATGAACAAACATCCCAACCCTTATCCCTGTGCCTTGTGTTCAGTACTTATAGAAGGACAAAATTAGGTTAAAAAACAAAGCCCAAGGTCCTTAAATCCAATCTTTCCAAGTTTGTGAAAATTGATTTTATTTTTTAATATAATCTTTCTATTTTGGCCAAAGCTTTGTGTTGATCTTTTCTCCACTCAATATGCACGAAAATATATTGTATTTTGCCATAAATGCTGATTAAAATCAATCCATATGCACATATTTAACAAAATATTTGATTTTCTACTTAATTAAATCATTAAAATGAGATAAAAATTATATTAAATCAAATAATAAGTCAAATTTCGTGGCATATGATTTTGGGCATGCTAGTGACTTGTGGATCAATATTTCATCATAATACCATAGGCCCATTTGCAAAAATTTCTAATTTGAACCTTCTTATTTCACATTTTGCCTCCAAAAATTGCTCCACTTTGATCAAGCATATCTCACTCAATTTTTTAGCTATGAGGGAGTTCTAAGACTTTTTGGAAACCTCAAGAGGTCCTCTATAAGCCACTTTGGAACATATTTTTCATTTGGAGCTTTTATCTTGATCATATCTTCTTTGACAAAAAACTGCTTTTGGAGGATGCCTGAAAATGACCTGTAATCTTTTGCTTTGTACCTCTCAAATGAAGCATTTCCAGCCTTGGCTTGTGAGACACAGAGTTGTAGAGAATCCAGTTTTCTTCAAAATAGGCTTTGAGTGGGGAATTTTTGATGTTCCATGTGAAAGTTATGCCCAGTCAAAGTTGGGTTGACTTTCTCCTAAGAAACCCTAATTTGAACCTTTTTGTATTTGTTCATCTCTGAGTTTCTATTAATGGAATCATGATCAATCCTTGATCAAATGATGGTTATACTCTCATTCACTTGATCTTGACCCAAAATTGAGAGGTTTTGACTGTGCTTTGATTGTGGTTGACTTTTAGGTCAAACCAGTTGGCTGTGGGTTATCTGGATCATTGAGTGAGCAAGGCTTTGGAGTTGAATCTTGAACTTTGTTATGTGAGTACCTTAGAGCATGATGAACCCTGGGAAGACTTCATTGGGCTTCACTTATCCCATTTCCTTAGGAAAGTACCCAAACCCTAGTCTTAGAGGGACCTTGTATAAGAGAAACCCTTAATGTATCCCTTGAGCATTGAAGTGTGGAAGGTAAATTTTGGGGTATGACAGCTGCCCCTATTTAATTACCTTGGATCGAATGGCGTGAGAATATGTAGATCTCACGTTGTTCAGATCGAAGAGTTATTAAATAATGGAAGACCCCTAAATTTATCCCGTGCTTGAGTGTGAGAAAGAACCGTCCTGCTAACGCCTGAGTCTCACATAGCAAGGACTTGCAGTTAGTTGTATGATAAGCTTGCTATTATTGATAGAAACCTTTCGTAGTTTGTGGACCCCACTTACTATAGTTTTAGTAAGTTTCCGTAGCTCATGAACCCCAAAGGATCGCTTGCCGTAGTTCTAGCAAGTTCACCTGTACCAAAATGATTACTTGTCATAGCTCTGACAAGCTCGCCTGCACCATTCGGATCATCTTTCCTGGTTCGGACAAGTTTCACCTGCACCATTAGGATCCTTTGTTCTTGTTTGGACAAATTCTCCTGCACCGAGGGATCATTTGCTATGCTCATAGCAAATTCACCTGCACCAATAGGGTCCTTTGCGAGGGTTATCGCAAATTTACCTGCACCATTAGGATCCTTTGTCCTTGTTCGGACAAATTCACCTGCGCCATTAGGGCAATTTATCCTCGTTCGGATAAATTCACCTGCACCATTTAGGATCTTTTATCCTTGTTCGGATAAATTCACCTGCACTTATTAGGTTGCTTACCCTGGTTCGGGCAAGTTTACCTGCGTAGAAGTTTGTTTTGTAAATGCGTGTGCATCATGCTTATGCATTGTGCGCATGCCCCTGTTGTTTGTATAATGTATATGTATGAATGTTTACACACGTAAATGTTGCATGTATGCAAATGAACATGTATGATAATTCCAACGTCTTATCTCCTTATCACCCATTGTCTTTGTTTAGCCCCTTTTTAAGTGTTGGTGAATCCTAGCTCGGATTGTATTTGAATGACCTACTGACATTATCTTTTGTGAAAGAGCTATATCAAATCAGAGTGATCGCAGCGTAGGGCGTATGTAGCCTTCCGGAGATTTCGTGTTTTTATCCTATTGCTTTTGTATTGAAAGTTTTCAAGTTTCTCATATTAAATCCAAGTTAAAGCTTATGAAAATAATTTATCCTTTGCAAATGGTATTGAAATGAGAAAGAAAGCGTAGTATGCAAAAAGGGGAACTTTTATTGATATTGCCTTGAATTGGCGAGTGTACAGAAATGCGAGAAAAGAAAATGACAAATAGAAATGATATTAATACTGTCGTTGCTCTTTTTGTGTCAGCTATGACTCTTAATGAAGGGATCTCCACTTCAATGGGGAGGACTGCTTCCATACCATAAACCAGGGAGAATGGGGTTGCCCCTGTGGATGTGCGCACCGAGGTTCTGTAACCGTGTAGGGCGAAGGGAAGCATTTCGTGCCAATCCTTGTATGTTTTCACCATCTTTTGTATTATCTTTTTGATATTTTTATTTGCAGCTTCGACAGCGCCGTTCATTTTAGGCCTGTATGGTGAAGAATTGTGGTGTTCAATTTTGAACTCCTCGCACAGCTCCCTCATCATGTTGTTGTTCAGATTCGACCCATTATCGGTGATAATCCTGTTTGGAACCCCATACCGACATATGATGTTATGCTTGATAAACCGGGTGACTACCTGTCTCGTCACGTTGGTGTAAGAGGCAGCTTCAATCCATTTGGTAAAGTAGTCCATGGCAACAAATATGAATCGGTGTCCATTCGAAGCTTTCGGTTCGATCATCCCTATCATATCAATCCCCCACATTGCAAACGGCCACGGCGAATTCAGAACGTTCAACGGATTTGGCGGTACATGTACTTTGTCAGCGTAAATCTGGCATTTGTGACATGTTCTTGCATATTGGAAACAGTCAGCTTCCATTGTCAACCAGTAATACCCCGCTCGCAGTATTTTTCTAGCCATTGAGTGTCCGTTTGCACGAGTTCCGAAGGTTCCTTCGTTTACTTCTCTGATAATCTCTTTGGCCTCATTTTTATCCACACACCTTAATAATACCAAGTCGTAGTTCCTTTTGTATAGGACGCTTCCACTCAGGAAGAACTTAGATGCTAATCTCCTCAATGTTTTCTTATCAATTGTAGAGGCGTCGTCTGGGTATTCTTGCTTCTCCAAGTACCTTTTGATATCGTGGTACCATGGTTTGTTGTCAGCTTGCTCTTCAATCGTGAGACAATAGGCAGGCTCATCGAAGTGTCTGACCGTTATTCATGGTTTGTGGTTTGGCCAAGTCACTTTGAACATGGAGGAAAGTGTCGCTAACGCGTCAGCTATTTGATTTTCCTCCCTCGGGATATGAGTAAAAGTAATTGTATCAAACTCAGCCATTAACTCCAGTATAAGGTCTCGATATGGAATTAGCTTTACATCTCAAGTATCCCATTCTTTATTGACTTGGTGGATTACCAACGCTGAATCCCCATACACCTCAAGTAGTTTAATCCTTAGGTCGATCGCAACTTCTAACCCCAATATGCGTGCTTTGTATTCTGCGATGTTGTTGGTGCATTCAAAGCATAGTCTCGTAGTGAAGGGTAAGTGCCGGTCATCGGGAGATGTCAATACTGCCCCTATGCCATGTCCTAGTGCGTTTGAGGCACCGTTGAACATGAGTTTCCATACCAAACCCGGTTCGGGTCCCTCGTCGGGTCCTGGTATTTCGTAGTCTCTTACTAGCATAATGTCTTCATCGGGGAAATCGAACTTCATAGATTGGTACTCTTCGAGGGGTTGGTGAGCTAGATATTCTTCCAGTACACTCCCTTTTATCGCCTTTTGAGTGACGTATTGTATGTCGTATTCTGACAGTAACATTTGCCATCTTGCGATTCTCCCCGTGAGGGCTTGTTTTTCGAACACGTATTTCAAAGGATCCATTCTCGATATCAGCCATGTGGAATGGTTCAGCATATACTGCCTTAGACGTTTGGAGGCCCATGCTAGGGCACAACATGTCTTTTCCAATGGTGAATACCGAGATTCGCAATCCGTGAATTTCTTGCTAAGGTAGTAAATAGCGTGTTCTTTTCTGCCCGTTTCATCTTGTTGCCCCAGTACACATCCCATAGATCTTTCGAGAACCGTGAGGTACATGATCAGCGGTCTTCCTGGCACGGGAGGTAAGAGTATTGGTGGTTCTTGTAAGTAGTTCTTTATAGTTTCGAAGGCTACTTGACAATCGTCATTCCACTTGATAGGTTGATCTTTCCTGAGTAGCTTGAATATAGGTTCACACGTAGCTGTTAAGTGTGAAATGAACCTTGAGATGTAATTTAATCGACCTAAGAATCCACGCACCTCCTTTTCTTTCCTTGGGGCCGACATTTCTTGTATAGCCTTCACTTTGTCAGGGTCTACCTCTATGCCTCTTTGGCTTACATTGAATCCCAACAGCTTTCCTGACCTTACACCGAATGTGCATTTGTTCGGGTTCAACCTTAGCTTGAATTTCTTTAAACGTTCGAACAGTTTTTACAGATGTGTGATATGCTCTTCTTCGGTACAAGACTTGGCAATCATATCGTCTACATATACCTCAACCTCTTTGTGGATCATGTCATGGAACAGTGTAACCATGGCTCTTTGATATGTTGCCCCTACATTTCGCAATCCAAAAGGCATTACCTTCTAGCAGAAAGTACCCCAAGAGGTCATGAAGGTTGTCTTCTCCATATCTTCGGGAGCCATTTTGATTTGATTATATCCAGAAAACCCATCCATGAAGCAGAACACCGACGCTTGTGCTGTATTATCCACCAATACATCTATGTGCGGTAGTGGAAAATCGTCTTTAGGACTTGCTTTGTTTAAATCCCTATAATCCACACACATGCGTACTTTCCCGTCTTTCTTAGGAACTGGCACTATATTGGCAATCCATGGTGGATAGTCGACCACAGCAAGAAACCCGACGTCGAATTGTTTGAGCACCTCTTCCCTGATTTTACTATCCATATCCGGTCGAACTCTTCTGCGCTTTTGCCTGACAGGTGCACATCCCTCTTTGAGAGGTAACCTGTGTACCACGATATCCGTATCCAACCCCGGCATGTCACGGTATGACCAAGCAAATATCTCTGCATACTCGTGGAGGAGCTTGATTAGCGTTGTTTTCACGTCCTCGTTCAGTGTTGCCCCAATCTTAATGTTCTTGGGTTCTTCGTCTGTACCCAAATTTATGATTTCAATGGCCTCCTGAGGAGGGAGCATGCTTTTGGATTCCTTATCCATTAACCTTGACAACTCCTCCGGAACTTCATCGTCTTCCTCATCCCCTTCTTCGGACTGATTAGCGAGAGCCTCGAGTTTGTACAGAGTTTCAGCAGTATTATTATCGGTAGTGTTAGAGGGTGATCTGCACACGTTTTATGTTTTGTTTTTAGTATGCCGATATGAACGTGCTTTTTGTGCGAGAAATTTATTTGTCATTTTGAAAGGAAAAGAAATAAATGCGGGAAGAGACAATATTTTCAATACCGAAATGCAAAAACAATTTTATTAATAAACTTTTAAACTTGAAAGTAAATGGGGCCCTTACAAACCAACTCTATGCTTCGGGCGAGGCATGAGCGTTATTGTTTTTCTTTATTTTGAAAGGGAAATAAAACACACAAAAGCAAATTACTTTGAAATAAAAACTATCTCCGGTATCTCCAGGCTTGTCCAATTCTGAAGCTGTTCTCCTGGTCTGATCTCTCGGATGAAGTTGGATGTTCCTTCCTGAGAATCCTTGTTGGACACCATAGCCACATGTTCATACCCGCCGGTCACAAAAGTCTGCATTATTGGGGGGAATTGTTGTTCCTCCTTCTTAGTGCTTGTGATCCTTGTGGGTTGGTATCCTAACCCTAGGCGATCTTTCTTCTCCAAAACCTCTGGTAGCTTGCCCCAGCACTTTATATCTGCGTCTTGTAGATCTTTCCATGATGTTACCGCCCTCCTCACCTTCTCCACAGGTAATGTAACAGCGGTTGCAATCTCCAGTGCTTGGAATGTAGTACCCAATGCTCCTTCTCCAGCCTCGATATATCTGTATGAATTCAGGTTGCTGACAAATATATCCTCTTCTCCATTGACGGTCACTATGGAGTTCCCATTCACAAATTTCAATTTCTGATGGAGGGTGGAGGTGACTGCCCCGGCTGCGTGAATCCAAGGACGCCCTAGTAGGCAGGTTTAAGCTGGTTCAATTTCCATCACTTGGAAATTGATGCAGAAGGTGTGTGGACCAATTATAACAGGAAGGTCCACTTCTCCAAACACCGGACTCTGTGATCCATCGAAATCTTTAACCACCAGACGACTTGGCCTAACCACAAGTCCTTCCAAGGCTATTTTGTCAAGTGTAGCCTTTGGCATCACATTTAACGATGAACCTGTGTCAATCAAAACTCTAGCCAGATGAGCCTTTCCACATTGTATGGAGATATGTAAGGCTTTGTTGTGTGTCTTTCCTTGTGGAGGCAGCTCACTATCACTGAAACCCATGCATGCCCCAGCAGTCAGATTAGCCATCATCCCATCGAATTGATTGACCGTGATGTCTTTAGTTACATGGGCGGCATTGAGAATCTTCATCAAGGCATCTCGATGGCTCTCGGAGTGTATCAGTAGCGATAAGAGTGATATTTTAGATGGTGTCTGTTGCAACTGATCTACCACCCTATAGTCACTCTTCTTAATCAAAGCAAGGAACTCCTCAGCATCCTTGTTGACAGTTTCTTTATCCTTAGGCTCAGCCTCATTACTCGGTCTCATAACAGCTTGTTCACCAGATTGTGTCAATTTTTCATTAGACGTCGGTTGTGCTTGAGCAGTTTTGAATATGCGCCCACTACGGGTCATGCCCCCAGGTCCAACAATGCTCGACACCGCAGTATTGGTATCAGCCTCGTACTCCCATGGTACTGCTTTCATCTTTTCCAAAGGATATGGTCCTCTGATTGGGATGATTTTAGTGCGCTCTTGCGTAGGTATCATCAATGGTGGCCTAGAGCATGGGATGATTAATGGCTTTCTTGCCCCTTGTGTGGGTATCATTAAAGGCTCGTTTCTTTCCACCATAGCCACATACTCTTCTTCAGGGTGTTCCTTCAGTTGGATCAACTCTTGATCCATGAGCCTCTGCAAAGTGTCTTTGAAAGCTTCGTTATGTTCTAGGATAAACCCCTTTATAAGAAGATGCCTCTTAAGTGCATCTATGGGGGAGTTCCGTTGTTGAACCAACTCTTGCTTATTAACGACTTCTATTGCATTGACAACGCCATCATGGTGTGGCATCGGGTTTGTTTTCACATTGGGTTTGTCAAAGGCGATTGCCCCTGACTCAATCAGATCTTGAACTATGTGCTTGAAAGCCCAACATTTCTCCAAGGTATGTCCGGGAGAATTGGCATGATATTCACACCTCTCATTCGGTTTGTAATTAGGTGTGATTTTTCCTGGAGGAGGAGGCGCCAATGGTTTGACTTCTACTAAGGACTCGCTTATCAAGTATCTCAGTATCTCCTTTTTGGAAGTAGGTAGTGGATCGAATCTCCTTTGGGGTCCTTGAAACCTATTTTGTTGCGGTGGGAATGACATAGGAGGTCTAGTTTCCTGATGCACCACTGCATTAGTTTCTCCTTCCTTTTTCTTTGGGAAGTTGGGAGTAGGCCTCTTTTCCTGATAAGATCCAGACGATGCCCCTTGTATCTTCCCATTTTTAATTCCGTTCTCGATCCTTTCACCAATAACTACTAAGTCTGAAAACCCTGAAGATACGCTTCCGACCATCTTATCGTAGTATGGTCCTTGCAACGTAGCCATAAACATGTCTACCAGCTCTTTCTCCAACAAGGGAGGTTGGACTCGGGAATCCATTTCCCTCCACCTCTGGGCATACTCCTTGAACGATTCCTCTTTCTTTTGTGACAAATTTTGGAGTTGCATCCGATTGGGTGCCATGTCCAAATTGTATTTGTATTACTTCAGGAATGTATTAGCAAGGTCATTCCAGCTTCGGATATGAGACTTCTCTAATTGCATGTACCAGTCGACGGATGCTCCGCTTAGGCTATCCTGGAAGAAGTGTATCATCAGCTTCTGATCATGAGCATAAGCAGCCATTTTCCGCACATACATGCGCAAGTGATTCCTCGGACATGTGAGCCCCTTGTATTTTTCAAAGTTAGGAACTTTGAACTTGTGTGGAATAGTCAGATCTGGGACTAAACTCATCTCGAAGGTATCCACATCGAAGGCATCATATCCCTCCACGGCCTTTAACCTTTCTTCCAGCGCCTTTATTTGCCCGCTATCTTTAGAATCATCCCCAGAGTTAGGAGGAGTCAGCTTGGTTTGAAGGACTTGATTTGTATCATCATTGTCCCCATATTGCAAATCCAAATAGTCTTCATCCCTAAGAGGATTGTTGACAGGAATGTGAACTGTACGGGACGCCCCTTCCTTCGGAGCAACAGGAACAAATCCTTCTTGAGAGGCTTCTCCCTCTTCCTGAGTAGTGGTAACCTTTTTAAAGGAGCGAGCGTTTGTCTTATGAGGGTCACACCCTCTAACATATCCTAACAGTGGGTTGCCATCGTTAGGTGTCTCCTCATACTAATCCTGAACCTCCTTAGCCTTGTCTTGCTTATCCTTGAGGTCTTTCATGAAGCTCAGCATTTGGGTCATTCCTCCCTTGAGGTCCTCGACAGTGCCTTTCAGCTGGGTCATTTCCTCGCGAAGGGCGGCTTGATTCTGTTCCAATTGTTCCATTGCCTTTTTCTTTTGGGATCTTGTATGGATTAGCGGTCGAGTTGCAATGGCGTGACTGGAGATGAAGATTGTTTTTTTTTATGTTTTGAAAAATAAATATGATATGCATGCTATGAATGTTATGATTATGCAATGTTCACGTCTTATCCACATTATTATAATATACATATATATATTTATATACTATTTTATTCTCCTTTTCTCTTCTTATATATATATATATATATATATATATATATATATATATATATATATATATATATATATATATATATATATATATATATATATATATATATATATATATGTACATTTTTTTATATACATATGTAATATTTTTTTTCTCTTTTTTTTTTTTTTACATATGTACTATTTTTTCCTTCTTTTTTTATACATATATATATATATATATATATATATATATATATATATATATATATATATATATATATATGTTTTTTTTTAGAGAAATAATCCTTTGGTGAATATTATAGGAACAATGAGTAACAGAAAAGAAACACACTTTATTAAAAAAGAAAATACTACTCCATTGTTGGTTCACAAATAGAAATTGAAATTGAAAATCAAAATACTTGAAAAAAATAAAAAGCAACAATGAAAATGGAATAAAACTAAGAACGCCTTTGGATGTCTTCTTTGAACTTGTCCACCATGTCTCCACAAAGCTCCATGAACTCCTTGACTTCTTTAGGAAGGATAACAAGAGATGATTCCGCCTTTGCCAAACTCTTTGGAATGTCTAGGATTTAGTCATTGCACAAATAAACCAGCTTGTCATAATTATCACGGCATTTTTCGTAGTCTTCAAGCATCCTGGGAACCATGCTCACATGCTCATAAGCTGTAGAAACAATTGTGTATTGTCTCTTCCAATAATCCCCTTCATCCCTCGCAGCCCCACACATCTCCCTTTGCCTTATAAGTAATTGCCTAAGCAAGGCCATAACCTGAAGTGCTCTAAGGCGCTCATCGGTGCGTTGTAAGAGTGCTTCCTCCGCAGCCAATCTCCTTGTGCGTTCCTCTTGTCCAGAATTGCGGGCTTCTTGAAGGTCAAATTTGAGGTTTCTTATTTCTACCTCTTGATCTTTAGTCCTATCCGTTAATTCAAAAACCACAGTTTCTAGATTTTTCTCGGATTCCGCTTTGTCATGGGAAGCCTTTTCATAACGCCTTATCCACCTTGCAATTTCTATATCCGCTTGTTCCAACCTCTCATTATGTGCTTCTAGATTAAAATTAGCACTTAGAACTCCTTCGGTTGCACGTTTCCTTTTACTCCTTTGTCTATCATTCTCCTCCTTCATTGCTTGAAGTTCTTGATTCTTTACTTTAAGGTCAAAGCGTAGTTGGCTCCTTTCGTTGGTAAGTTGATGCAAATCAAGTTCTAATTTCTCTTTTTCCTTTCGGGACGCCTCTAGGGCAGCCTTGATCCCTTCTATCTCTTCGATGGATAGAGGAACAGGATTAGGAGAATCAGGCTTGTATGCGGGATCCACAACAAAAGGAAGCAAGATCTTTCCAACTCTCTCTTGAACCCATGCGGTGTAAGGTGCTTTAGCAATTACATTCTTTGGCCCAAAGTATTTTCTTTGAACATGACTCCAAGCTTGAATTACTTTCTTCAATGTTCTTGGTTCACCTTTCCCATTATCATGCAAGATTAATTCTTCTATTTGTTGTTCGGAAGGTTCATTATCCATAGAATGACCTAATTGATGCAATGCTAAAACGGGGTTATAATTAATACAAACAAGAGTCCCCATTAATGGCACATTGTCGAATTCTCCGCATTTGTAAATAATCCTATCAGAATTTAATTTCTTTTCATACCATAGAATAGAATCCGCTTTAAGAGCCCTTAGCTTTTGAGCCCAATCATTTCTAGTCAATTCTTTGATAAAACAACTAGCTTTGTAGAGATGAGAAGTCAACCAAGAATATAGCAAGTGGACACAACAAAATAGCATTCCTCTCTTCTTTTCATACTTCGTATGGATAGCATAATAAATATTAGCGAGGATAGTCAGAGTCGGATCTTTTCCATAAATCCTAAAAGAGGTGAAAGCATGAATGGCGGCAGGATCAATATAATCAATATTTTTCGGCAACAAAACAACACCAAAAACCAAGAGAGCTAACATATGTCCACAAATGTCCCATTGTTTCTTTTGAGCATACATCAAAGCTTGATTTTCTAAATAAGATCTCTTGATCCCATGCACATCTCCATCAGTTTTGTAATTAGACTTCAATTCCGTATCGGATATTCCCAAAGCCTTTGCCAAATCTGAAAAATCAACTTCTTTACCTACACCAGTATAGAATTCCTTTTTAATTTTTGAGAAACCCAACACAGCATCCATCTCTTCCAAAGTCGGAGCCAACTGAAAATCCTGAAAAGTGAAACATCCAAGCGGCGGATCATAGAATTGAACCAATGCGGTAATAGCTTCCTCTTGTACTTTCACCCTTAGCAAGTCCAAAATATTTCCATAGCGGATCACAAACCTATCCAAAGCACCTGATGGTAATTTCTCTTTGATTATCTTCAATTTCTTGATGTCTAGAGTAAAAACTGTAAGGTGGACAATTGTCTTCTTGGTACTCATCCTTCCTACACATTCACCAACAAAGTCAAGCCTCGTTTTGGACATTTCCGAAATACTCAACCCACTCCGAGTGGAGTTATCAATGAGACTCGTAGGCGATTCGATTCCCCCCTGATCTCAAAGTTAACTCCCACACTTAGGGTTTAACACAACATAAAACCAGCAATGCATATAATATATAATCCAACATTTTAAATAAAACATTCAATAAAAAAACCAATGACAAAAAGCAAAACAAATAAATAAAGAAAATATTTATTATAAAGATGAACCTCCCCCAAACCCTAAAAATGGCAAGTTTGCCAAACCCTAAAATGCCCCAAACCTAAACCCTGCCAAAACCTATAGGAGCATAGTATTCACTATTAAGTTGTCCCCAGCAGAGTCGCCAGCTGTAGCAACCTGCCTAAAAATTTAAACTTAGAGAGTCGCCACCTATTCTACCAAGGCAAATAGGAAACCTTTAATGGTTAAGAGATTTAGGGTAAGATACTATATTCGGGCTAAGGGAAGGTGTTAGGCACCCAAAACCCTTTCCTAAAGGTTAACATTGCAAAGATGAAGGTTATGGCAAAAAACATAGAGAAAGACAACAGATAGTCAATAGGGTTAAAGGCTTAATTATTGACATGATTAAGATTTGGAGGAGGGGGACTCGCCTTGTTGCCAAGTGCCTACGTATCTCCTTAGGGAGAATCAGAGTCAACGTAGTTCGGGGAGGGTTGTACGCCCTTAGAGTTGAATTTTGATTTGAGATGGTTCTTTAGAGGCTTTTTGAATGGCCTATCACAGTTGTAATAATCAGTAGTTTGATTGTGGTTTTGAAAGAATTTGTGAAACATTTTAGGGTTTGGGCGTACAACCCTGATATTGTACTATTAACCGCAATGATCAATAGATTCGATCACCATAGTTAAAAGATTTGAAATTTATATCACTACCAATTTTAATCGATTGATTCGATTATCACTAATAATAAATTAAGGTATTTTTTAATAATTTTATAATTTAGTTTATATCATTACCCCTTGCAATCGATTAATTCGATTAAAAAGAATAAGGAATTTGAAGTGAGGAAATTAGCAAGTTAATCATCGCAACCAATGAGAATGGTTGAAACCATTTAACCAAATAATAATTAATTATATTTTAATTAAATAAACATTTTAATTAAAATTTATTGTTGACCATAGCGATTAATTGATTTAATCGGCACGAACAACAAATTTGAAATTTTAATATAAATATTACATACTTATTTTATTTATAAAAAATAATTATTATAATTAATTATATTAGAAAATAATTAATTAAAATGAATTAATTAAAATTTGTTTAGTTATTAGGGATTGTGATTCAGTGTGGTTGTTATTAGGGTACATATTATAGGGATTCGTTCTAAGGTCTTTGGATTTGGCTGAGTGATGATTCAGTGGTTGGATTTTGAAGTATATGGTGGGTCTATGTAGCAGGCGCAATATGGGATCAGGGAAAGAATTTCAGCAAAAATAATATGCTAAAGGGGAGGCTCGAACCCATGACCTCCCCCTCACCAGCGTTTCACACAACCACCACACCACGCATGCATATGCATTAAAGATACGCTCCTAGTGTAAGATATATAAAACAAGTAACAAACACAAAAAACAAGCGCGAAATTTGAATAGACCAGTGGCACATCGCCACGTTATCATCTTCCTCCCCCAGACCTGAGTTTTTTCAGCAAAATTAGCCACGATTTTACTATGGTTTTGTTGGTAGCCAATAAATATGGAAAATAGCGAACAGAAGATGCACGCATATAAACATTTCACACCTATCCCAAACCCTTCGTTTTCACCATGAGAATTCATTCACACCATTATTGTAACCTAATTTTACTCCTACACGAAAGCCCTAATTCCAAACCTAAAAGCTTCACTCGGCCTTCAATGGCCGATTACGTTTAAGGCTCACAAACTTCAAACAAATTAACCAGAAACAATCACAGCACCAAGATAAACCAGAATACACAATTAAAACATCATGAGAATGCCTATAATATGCTAATCGAATCAAAATTTAGAACGACTTACTTTGGTCAATAGGAGGAAATTCTGGGGGTGTTGATGCTATGCTAGTATCCAATCACCTTCAGAGTGCCACAAGGAAGCTTTTGCACCCTTCAAAAGTCGTTGAATCCTCTTAATTCTCAGAAACCGATCTCAATTTTTTTTGCAAATTTCTTGTTCTTATGCGTGCTCTTATGAACAAAATTCCCAACCCTTATCCCTGTGCCTTGTGTTCAGTACTTATAGAAGGACAAAATTAGGTTAAAAAACAAAGCCCAAGGTCCTTAAATCCAATCTTTCCAAGTTTGTGAAAATTGATTTTATTTTTGAATATAATCTTTCTATTTTGGCCAAAGCTTTGTGTTGATCTTTTCTCCACTCAATATGCACGAAAATATATTGTATTTTGCCATAAATGCTGATTAAAATCAATCCATATGCACATATTTAACAAAATATTTGATTTTCTACTTAATTAAATCATTAAAATGAGATAAAAATTATATTAAATCAAATAATAAGTCAAATTTCGTGGCATATGATTTTGGGCATGCTAGTGACTTGTGGATCAAGATTTCATCATAATACCATAGGCCCATTTGCAAAAATTTCTAATTTGAACCTTCTTATTTCACATTTTGCCTCCAAAAATTGCTCCACTTTGATCAAGCATATCTCACTCAATTTTTTAGCTATGAGGGAGTTCTAAGACTTTTTGGAAACCTCAAGAGGTCCTCTATAAGCCACTTTGGAACATATTTTTCATTTGGAGCTTTTATCTTGATCATATCTTCTTTGACAAAAAACTGCTTTTGAAGGATGCCTGAAAATGACCTGTAATCTTTTGCTTTGTACCTCTCAAATGAAGCATTTCCATCCTTGGCTTGTGAGACACAAAGTTGTAGAGAATCCAGTTTTCTTCAAAATAGGTTTTGAGTGGGGAATTTTTGATGTTCCATGTGAAAGTTATGCCCGGTCAGAGTTGGGTTGACTTTCTCCTAAGAAACCCTAATTTGAACCTTTTTGTATTTGTTCATCTCTGAGTTTCTATTAATGGAATCATGATCAATCCTTGATAAAATGATGGTTATACTCTCATTCACTTGATCTTGACCCAAAATTGAGAGGTTTTGACTGTGCTTTGACTGTGGTTGACTTTTAGGTCAAACTAGTTGACTGTGGGTTATCTGGATCATTGAGTGAGCAAGGCTTTGGAGTTGAATCTTGAACTTTGTTATGTGAGTACCTTAGAGAATGATGAACCCTGGGAAGACTTCATTGGGCTTCACTTTTCCCATTTCCTTAGGAAAGTACCCAAACCCTAGTCTTAGAGGGACCTTGTATAAGAGAAACCCTTAATGTATCCCTTGAGCATTGAAGTGTGGATGCTAAATTTTGGGGTATGACAGGTGGTAGTAGAATTTGAAAGAAAGTGTATGGTAGGGTTTGAAAAGAAAGGTGTATGGAATAAAGTTAGGATTTGATTTGAAAGAAAGAGATTTGAAAAGAAAGAAAAAGATTTGAAAATAAAGGAAGAGATTTTGAAAATAATAATATAGTACAAAAATTAGTGGGAAACAAAAACTAATAATAATTTAATTGTTACCAGTACAGTCTGAATCCTAGGACTCTGCACCTGCAAAAATTTAATTCTGTACCAATTGCGTTAGTACTATTTATCTGCAAATAAATCACAAATAAACAGCGTGTGTGAAGTAATAAACAGTACTTGGCGTTTGTGTAAGAATAAATTCAACAGCGAACCAAAATACCGTATAAGAAATATTCTAAAACCGAGTATTCATAAAATCATGATATTTATGAAATAAAATCCAAGATTATATGAAATTCTCAATTTTTAGACAGAAATCTGTTGCCTTCTCTCTGAAAAAGACGCGGGCAAATTTTGGGGTATAACAGGTTGCTACAATCGTGTTTGTGTTCCTGATATTGCCGAACTTCGAAAAAGTATTCTTGAAGAAGGACACCGAAGTGGGCTGAGTATTCATCCTGGTGCTACCAATATGTATCATGATTTGAAGAAGTTATTTTAGTGGCCGGGATTGAAGAGAGAAATTACTGAATTTGTTTATTCTTGTTTGACTTGCCAAAAGTCGAAAATTGAACATCAGAAACCGTATGGTGCTATGCAACCGTTGTTTATTTTGGAATGGAAGTGGGACAACATATCTATGGATTTTGTTTCTGGTTTTCCAAGGAGAGTTAAGAATTGTGAAGTTATTTGGGTTATTGTGGACATATTGACGAAGTCTGCTCACTTTATACTGATGAAGGTAAGGGGAGACTCTTATGGTTAATATCTATTATGTGATTATTGGTGATAGAATTGATTAAGATATGGTTTGATTCACATAGATATATTGGTATTGGGATTGTTAGGTTTAGGAATATCGTAGTTTAGGGTAATTGATGAGATTGCATGAAGTGTTGGTTGATAATGTGTTTTTATTGATGTTTGATGATGTATGATGGTGTATATGGTGATTTTATACCTTTAATTGATGTTTACGAACGATTTTAGGTGGAGGATGTGTAAAATCGTAGGTCAGTCACAAAGGAGCGAATCTGCATAATCGCACGTCTGCTAAGCGGCCTCAGGCTCGCTAAGCGGATGCTGCTTGTTTTTCAAAAATTAATTATGCTCGCTAAGAGGAGATAGTCTGCTAAGCGGAGGTCCCAACGTAGTTCGCCTTTGTGATACGCCGCTTGAAGAGGGGTTATTGAATTTTGATACCATAAGCGCGCTAGAGGCCGCTAAGCGGAACCCGTAGTTCAGAAAATTCCTAAACTTTGAAAAATCATAACTTTTGATCTGTATATCCGTTCTTAGTGCCGTTTTGAGCATTGTAAAGCAAATTAAATATTTTATATGATGAATTTATGGGATGGGTAGTGACCCGACTTAATTTTAAAAATTAACTTAATTGCTTTGTGAAATGAAATATTGTGCATATGTGTGATTGTGTGAATATGGCAATGTTTCGGTGTGATGATAGATGAATTGTGGTTATTGTTGTGATTATCATGATAAATGTGTAAAAAATTGAATGATTTTTCAAACATGTGCATACTTTATCGGTGATGAAAATGGTGAGTTATGGTGAGACGATGCGGTGCATCAGATTGGTGATGTTTTAAGTATGTTATATGTGTGGATTAATTCTTACGCATTTCGGTGATGGATCCCGGCAATGTTTCGATCAATGGTATACATGATTCCCATTGTGTGGAATTTGTGTCAGTAGGGTCGTATCTCAATGAGGCTTAGATCGGTCAGGTGGATTATTTCCACGGTTTGTTGGTACCACATGCATAGTGTCAGTTGGTCATATGCATCTATGTTATAACATGATTGAATTAATTTCAGTGTTGTGTTTGGTGTTGTATTTGTAGCGGTTGATGAATGATAATTGAAAATCTGAATATATTTCAATTTGGGTGAATGATATGTTATGATGTTTTGTTGCTTATGAATGCATAATAATTATTAATTATGAATGAGACTCACCCTTACATGTTGACATTTTCAGATTAAGAAGTAGCGGCATATTTCTCGGTGAGGATGGCTTGTAGAGTTCATCCGTTAGTTGGTGTCGTGTCAATCATGCTCTAATAGTGTAACACTGGGAAACGATTTAATTTAGAGTTTAACTGCGTACTTTATTTCATGGTTTTCGGTTTTGTTTTGTTACTTTGGTTTTGGTGATGCGTATTTTCCGTTGTGTTAAACATGATATTGTATTATGCCAAACCGTTTCCAATAATGCATGACAAATGACATATGTTTTGGTTTAAATTAATTCTGGCACCCTTGGTTGCATGTTTTTACTCTGATTATCTTAATAATTGTTGCGGGGTTTAGAAGGATGTTACAAGTATGAAACAAAAATTGATACATTATACATTATATAATGCATTATTATATTTTAAAAAACAATACATTACATTTTACAGTAAAACAAAACAAAAACAATTCATCCACTAATGACTCTTCATTTTCTAATACATTTGTATATTTTTTATAAAAAATTATGTAAAATTATATGATTATATATTAAATAATATATAAAATATAAAATATAAATAATATGTTCAGGGACACGGAATCCGTGGGGCAGAGGATACTCGGGGGAACTTTTCCCTCTATCCCCATCCCCACGGAGGAACAAATCTCCAACTTCGGAGCTCCAAACAGATATTCCCTCAAAGATCTCCGTTAACAGATGCAAATTGACATCTCTACACACCATGTATCCACCTAAAACCTTAAGGTGATAGGTGAGTGGGTTCTATCACTTATATATTCTAAAGTAAACATATTCCTATCTAATGTGGGACGATTTCTCCAACTTACTCACACTTTCATTATTATTCTAACACTATACCTCAAGTGTGAGTCCACAATGCTCCATCACTTACACTTGTACCGTCGTTACCTCTTCTTGGGCAACAAGACACCTCTTTTAGGGCCTTTCCATACTAAGTCGGTTCCTTTCTTAATTCAAAGGCTCGTGATACCATTTGATGGGGGGGTTACTAGGAGCATTAATACAAAGTTGAGGATTAGACATTTTGTGAGAGACACACCACTTATCCACCTAAAACCTTAAGGTGATAGGTGAGTGGGTTCTCTCAGTCATATATTCTCAAGTCACCACATTCCTGTCCAATGTGGGACTATTTCTCCGAATTACTAACACTTGCATTATTATTTTAACATTAATGATGATGAATGGGGGCTTAGATCCTCTTTTCCTTTTTTTTCTCTTCATTTCAATCCAAACACACTCTCTCTCTACCTTTCTATTTATCTCACACTATTTATTCAAAGATAAATAATTTTATTATGAAGAGAGCAAGTGAGATTAAGAGATAGATGAATACATAGGAGAGCAATGAAGAGAAAAACAGGAGGAGAGGAGGAAAGAATTCAATTGAGATAAAGTTGTATGAGAATAATATTTTTTATTTCTTAGAGATGAAGTTTTTTTTAATATTTCTAACATGTGAATGTTTTCTTTGTTTGAGAAAATCATTGCTTTTTCTGTTTTTAAAGGAGATAGGTGAATGTTTAGTTTTAGAAAAATAGAAGAAAAAAACAATTAAGAAACAATTCAAGAAAGAAAATAACAACTATATTGGAAATTAGCATGAGAAGAGAGAAAGAGAAATTTTTTACGAAGTTGTAGGGAGTTTTTGGGATTGAAGTGTCGTAAAAAAATGAATTTTTATATAAAATAAGAAAATACATGCAAAAATTTTCCTTAATTGTAGCGAGACCCCTCTTTTATCGAAATTGAAGGCGTTTTTCGATAAATCAACGCTATTAATATGTCACAAAGTTCAATTTTTCTTAGAGTGGGTAAAGGTATAATGTATTTACTGACAACAAAAAATCTCTTTATATGTGTGTTGACATTGCTATCAATGCACAATGTTCTTGGAGTGAATGTGAATGTTTTTAATGCTTTGGAATCCAAGAAGGACCTAACGGCTCATTGTAAATCTACAGATGATGATCTTGGAGCGCGTGTTCTTCATCCCAACCAAAGTTTTGGTTGGAAATTTGACATTCATTTTTTAAAATTAGCATCGCATAGATGTTCTTTTAAATGGAATGAAAAGGATCATTGGTTTGATACAGACCAACATCGAAAAGATTGGGGAGAAGGTGATAATTTCGACTTGTTAATAAAGGAAGCAGGACCGTGTTTTAAAAAAGACATTAAGCTTACTTGCGTTCCCTGGAAAGAGTAATTATGTAAAAAGATTATTTTGATAAATGTTGCATTTGGAGTATTGAGAACCAAGTGTTATATATAACCCTATTTATTTATATTGTGTGTTCTATATCATATGATGATCATTTAAATTTAAATGTATAAGTGATTATGAAATGTGTTTTTGATGTGTGAAAATTATCATTGTTGTTTGAAGCTTACTATCTGGATTTATATGCGTGTAATTATTTTTTGTTTGAAAAAATATCTTTTTTGAAAAAAACAGTTGTGAATGTTGGTAGCAGTTAACTTGTAAATAAATATGTTGGAAATCAATTATAATAAGAAGTTTTTTATTCACATGGCAAGATTTTACGTGATTGTGTAGAAAAACATTTTAATACATCATCATTATATAAGTCATGTAGTTTACATGATAGTTGGTGTGAATTTTGTTAATGGTAATGAACTTCATGCGAGTTTACTCCCATTCTTTTGGATGATCTTTGATCCAGATTGTTTATATTCACAGACACACATAATTTTAATATGATTTTTTATTTTTTTTAAACAAGTTTCCTTAATAGAGAATAAAAGTTCTCGAACTCAATTACAAAAGACCGAGGATACAACATTCATAAAAGAAAAGATTACATACCAAGTGAAACTTAAGAGATATAAAACAAAAGTTTTTTACAAAACTCATAAAAATTACATTTGGTATGTGTAATATTCCCGATGAAAGACCACCTCCAAAGCAAAGTTTTAATGTTCTAAACAACATCCATAACGGTCCAAACCTCCTCTAAAAAATCACCGCATTCCTAATGTTCCATAAACACCAAGTTGGTTCTAACCAAACATCTCCTTCTTTTCCTTTTTTAACCCGCTTGTGTTTACCAAAACAACTCCACCTTAAGAAATGATCCAAGAGATTAAATGTTTCGTAATCAACAAAATTAGTCCAACCGGCCACTTCCTTCCAAACTAGGGTGGAAACTTGACAACCCAATAGCAAGTGAATACAAGATCCGGGAGCAAGTCCACATAATACACAAGAAATATCGTTAGAATTAGGAATGATACCTCGAATAACAAGCGAGTCTTTAGTAGAAATCTTTTCAAGGAAACACCGCCATTGAAAAGATTTTATTTTGAGATATATTATGTGTAAGGCATGGTTATGATTTGATTTTCTGATAGAATAATAATTATGATTAATTAGCAATAGAATTTATATTATTGTTAGTTAATTTGTAATGCTTTTTAGAATGTCCTTAGGACCTTAAAATATTGTTGAGGTGGGCTTTAATTAGTTATTGGGCCTTTAGTTATTATCCTCTACTACTATATATGTACTTATTGAGAGATGACAAAATTATCAATGAAATCAAAGTTCATTTTTATCCCTTTTATTTTACTTAGTATTCTTCCCCTTTTCTAGTAGAACCCCTAGTTTATAATTTTGGTAGGAATTGCTTCCTATCAATTGGTGCTTTCATCCATGTACTCAAATCCTCCTACTGATTACCCTTATCATACAACTTCATATCATCCATGGAGTATTCCTCCCACCTATCCCACAAACTCCTCTTTTACATCTCCTACCACATCTCCATTTCCATCTTTTCCATGAGAATTTTTTACACCTTATTACACTCATGTTAGATCATCATCGCAAAATTTGTATCCAAATCATGGATATTCACCACATCCATCTAATCCATATTCATCATCTCATTATTCATACTACTACAATTATTATCTTCAACAACTTCAATCAACAAAAACCTCTTAAAAAATTAAAAGAGATTGTGAGAAGCATTTGCAAGTGTTTTATCTTTGTTTTAAGAAAAGATCCAAAACAACCTCTCAAAAAACCAGTAAATCCCTAAACCATCTATCCACCTCGGGGAAACCTATAAATCGTAGACCCACTTCATTCCCGATTCAGAAACCTATAACTCAACCCATTGCTCATGTCGATCGGAGATCCTCTTCTGCGTTTGCGTCTCTCCCGAAAGGTAGAAGTCCAAGCCCTTTTGATCTCAGTCAAACTCGTAGTGTCTCCGTTGATAGAACCGTCAAAGATCCGACCCATCTAAAATCACGCATATATATATATATATATGTCTTTGGTGGTTATGGAAAAGATACCTTCCAAACTAATCAAGTTCATGTCTTTGACACTATGAATTAAATATGGAGCCAATCAGAAATTCAAGGCTCTCCACCTACTGCTAGGGATAACCATACTTGCAGTGTTAGTGGTCATAAACTGTTTGTGTTTGGGGGAACTAATGGAATTAATCCACTCAAGGATTTACATATTTTAGACACTTCTTTGCAAACATGGGATTCTCCGATTATAAGAGGACAAGGGTCGGAGGCACGTGAGGGTCATAGTGCAGCTGTTGTTGGCAAACAAATCTACATTTTTTTTGGTTGTGGAAAATCTGCTGATAAGAACAATGAAGTCTACTACAATGATCTTTACATACTGAATACAGAGACGCTTGTTTGGATGCATCCTACAACTTCCGGCACACCGCCATCTCCTCGTGATAGTCAGACTTACTCATCATGGAGGAACAAGATTATTGTGATAGGGGTGAAGATGGGCGTGATTATTATTTGAATAATATCCATATCCTTGACACAGATACTCTAATACGGAGGGAGCTGAGTACATCAGGTCAATTGTTACCACCTCGGGTTTGTCATTCCATAGTTTCTTTTGGAATGAACCAAAAGGTTTTTGCACCAACTGTTCTTGTTGTGCAAGGGCATAATTTTCTAGTTAGTGCTGATGAAGAGAAGGAGAAGACTTCTAATATTCCAAACTGTGTAGCAGATGGTTCTAACAATGTATTTTCCAGAAGCAGATGTTATTGCAGTAGTGATGAAATTCCTATAAGATATGAATCCGCCTGACAAAGTTGTTATGCCACTTACTTTAATTCATAGGACACAACAATCATTGTACGACTATGGATCCGAACAAGAGCAATTTATGTTTGTAAAAGTGACTCTTCCATTGGTCGAGCCACCCCTACCCAAACCAGCAAATTGGAACTCTATGATTTCCATTGAGAAGAGTATCACCCATCTTTTCCGGCACTAATTTTATCCTACTGGAACGACTAACCCATCTTCAAGACAAATCTACTAAACTTTCCTAGCTGTTAGTACTTTCAGAGAGGAAGATGCTTCAAATTACTTCAGCATTTATGGTCATGGTCAAGATGTGAAGATTTCATACCAACAGAAGCATATGTGTAGGTTTGTTAACTTTATTTATATTGAGACAATGAACCTTATTTTATCTAAAGGAAACCCTCATTTCGTTTGCGATGCTCGGGTACTCGTTAAGCCTTACAAAGAGAAGGGATAAATTCCAGACAAGAAGTTGTTGATCGTGAAGAAGAATGGTATTCCTAAGTTAACTATGCTTAATCTTCCAGGGTTGTTGGAAAAGGTTACTACAAATGATGTTAATACAGGTCTTGGTTATGTTTGTGTAAGGCATCGAATCGGCGAGGAGTTTTATGAAGAGGCCCGAGAGCTGAAGTTTTGTTAATTTGAAGAGTATCTCGATGAGAACCGAATGCATTGCACTGCTCGGTTAGTCGATATGCTGAATTCATTTGCAAATGAGCTTTCAAACTATGATGAAAGTATTGCTAGAGGATCTGGTTGGCAGAAATTGGGAGCATATGTGAATCTTGGAGCATATTATGTTTGTGGAATGCCTATTACTGTTATGTTGGGTTTCAATTTTGAGTTGAGACGAAAAGGATTGTGGATTGTTATACTTGTTGGTGCCTTCTCTCAAGCACTTTTGCTCTTCCTTATAACAAGTGTCACACACTGGAAAAAACCGACAACTAGAGCAGAGGTTATGTTGCACCAAATTAAAGAGGAATACCAAAGAAAAAAATGTTCGTCTAGATCCTACAATTGAAAATGAAGCTTCTAGAGACTATCAAAATATTCTGTTTGGAAAAGGAAAACTTCCAATCAATCCATGTCGTCCGGGGGAGAAGACTGCAGTGGAAGCTTGCCAACATGCTGGTGTGAATGTCAAAATGATTACATGTGACAATATTTTCACTGCAAAAGCTACAGCATTTGAATGTGGTATTCTTAGAGCTAATAAAGACACAGATGAAATCGTGGTTGAAGGCGAACAATTTTGCAACTTCACGCTCGAAGAAAGGTTAGAGAAAGTTGAAAAAATCTGTGTGATGACAATGTCATACCCCAAATTTTGACCCGCATTTTATGTGTCAATTCCCATTTCATATGAAAAATCAAAAAAAATATAAGTATGCGTTCATTTTGCGCGCTTCATTAGAGTTTATGATTTAATAGCATTTCCATTGATTTTTTTAACACTTTTAGATTTATAATTTTAATTCCTAATTCATTTTAGATTTAATTTGAATTTTGAATTAAAATTAGTAAATCATTTTTTATCATATTATTTTTTGTTATTGGTTTGTATTTTTCTTTTTATTTTAATAGGTGCAATATTAAAAGGGAGGTGCAATCTAAATCAAGGCCCATGTGATTCAAGAGTGGTTCAAAGCCCATTATCAATTTCATGTTTGGTCCAAAGTTCGCATTTCTATGAAGCCACATGAGTCCAAGTAGTGAACCAAGTGAAACTTTTTGAGCCATTTAATCAAGCCAAGCCAAGAAAATTGTTTAGGGGCCCACTTTGCACTTTGATTCACGTTTTATCAGCAGAATAATTTCTTTTTTTAATTTCATCTACACGTGATATTACAATCAAAATTTCACTACAGACAAAAATAAACTTTTCCCATGAAGGAATTGAAAGAATTGCTCACGCGGTTTCCTCTTGCACAGCTCATCACCTTCACGTTTTTCCTCTCCACTGCTAACAAACTTTTGATCCCATTTCTCAGCAACCAAAAAAAGGGGAGAGAAAAATGTAGTGTTATGCTGCTAAATTCAATTTCAAATCTCTCCCAAATTCCTTTCAAACTTCTTGTATCTCTAATTCTCATGCTCACCGAAACTTATTCATCAATCGCACTTCAATCATCCTCACTGAAACTTATTCATCACCGATTCACAAAACCATACATCAATTCACCTTCAACTTACCGATCTGATTCAAACAACAAACTCATCCACAAAAACTCACCAACAATCCGCAACCATCCAACACCATATTCGACTCAGCCACCATATAACCTCATAACTTCAACACAAATTTCTCATTCACCTACCAATCACTCGGAATAAAACGACAACTCAACAAACCTGCAACAAACTTTCAGCAACAACGATGTCATCAACTTCTTACCGCGATTCAGAACCGAGTCATCACATCACCACTTCAAATCGAGCATCATCATCCTCGCCGCGCAACAGCTTCAACGGCAACCGAATCGCACAACGCAGCATCGCCGATTCCATTTCACACGACGCACATAACTTCTACTCGTTTTGCATCTCAAATTATTGATGATTGTGGCTGTTTTACTCTAGAAATTGGTTTAGGAACTATTGATATGTTTTGTTGTGTCTGGGTATTGCAGGTGCTTTGTTCTTGTTTGATAAAGAAGATGAGTGGAATTGGAATGAAGTTTGTTGCGTTTTTGAACAGAGAGAGAGGGGAAGAGAATGTTACGTTGAATAGAAGCAGAGAGAAAAGAGGAGCGTGAGAATGTGAAGAAAATGAGACAGAATTGAAAGAGGAAGGAGGCGGGTGAACATCGTTAGTGTTAGGGTTTTGTTTCTGTTTTATTGAGCTTTGGGCCAGGCAACAAAGCCCATCCGGATTACTAGTTACACCCGATGTGTACCGCCTTACCTCCCTTTCCCTTGGTCTTGCTGAATTCTTTTTGGGCCTGCGTATTTGAAGAAAGCCCAGCACCCTATTCTTCAAGTTTCACCCCTTTTCCTTTGATTTCAATAAATTTGTTTTCATTATTAGTGTTATTTTAATTGATATAAAATGTATATATATAATTTTCAAAAACTAAAAAAAAATATGTTAGTATTAGTTTTTATCATTATATATCAAATACCAAAAAAAAGTAGTTTTAAATTTCTTTTTGATTGAATACTCGATGATCCATTTGGTGAGAGCTTGTGATGTGTTTTTTTCAATATATATCTCTCTTCTCCTACTCCATTCTTATTTTTCTTTGAATCATAAATTAGAGAGCTAATTCCTCTTTAATATCAATGGACTTAGGGCGTCGATAGGATGAAAATCCGAATCCGCAATATTAAGTGATTGAGCTTAAAGATGGAAAGAGCTTTTGAATGTGGTTCCATCTTTCACTTCTCTTTATTTTGATCGATGAAAGTTTTCAATGTCTTGAGAATTCTTATGGATTCTTGACGAAAATGAGATCGCTACCTATTTTTCTTTTCGTGCGGTATTGCTTTTTGAGGACGATCTATATATCGCTTCTCTCGCATGCATTAGCACATAAATTGTTGACCGGCCTCGTTGTAGGGTGATTTCTACATAAATCACTTGGCGATCTGCTTAACATAGCGCAATACTTCGTGTCCCGAATCATAAAAAAGATCAAATATGGAAGAGAAGTGTATGCGGTTGATTTAAGACTTATGGAATTTTATTGTGTAGTCGCTATGATTTTATCAAGCTTCTGATAAAGTTCTATTGAATTTAAATCCGAGAACATCCTTCACTCACCATCGATCTTTATTACTAACTTTGATAACATACTTGACAAGTTTCCAGATGGTTATCTTTAACATCTAACAATTGACTTTAATTTCCGCACTTTATTATATTGTTCTTTATTATTTCTCGCTTTATGCTTTATTTTATTATTCATATGTTTATGTTTCCGCTATTTTCTATTTGTCCCTTTGGACGTATGTTTATGTTTCCGCTATTTTCTCCTTGTCCATTTGGACATTTATATTCCGCTATTTTCTCTTTGTCCATTTGGACGCTATGTTTATGTTTCCGCTATTTTCTTTTTGTCCACTTGGACCATACTCTACTTTTGTGCTAAAACAATAATAAACAACTTAAAATCTAAAAAACGTTTAAGGCTCTTTTTTGGACTATTGGTTACTATCCCGAGCATTTTGGAGATGTGGACTTATGGACTTAGTACCTCTGGACCCTGTTATGATATTGTTACTCTGTTGTTATTATGTCTGTCCGGCATTGGATTGTTGTCTATTTGTGTGTGCAGGTATTTCCTTGAAAGTCCTTGATGGTTAATTCCAAGGCATTGAGATAAGGATTTTACCCGAAAACAGCCGTTACTCTGCCCGATTTTCGTCAGAATTTTAATGTGCTTAATGCAAAGTGGTGCTAAGATAATAAGTTCATCTGCATCCCCAAGTGATAATGTTTTGGTTTGGTATCGATAATTCCAAAGGATGGGAAATCTACCTTGACTCATAATGTCAAGTTTTGGCTTCTTCTTCGGTTAGACCGTCTCTTTCCTTAGCTTTTATTTTACGCACTAGGATAGGCTCTTCATCTCCTCCCATTCTTAGATTTTCAAAATCTTCTCCCTTTTTCAAAAACCTTCTTATGTTTGCAACCTTTTTAAAACCTTTTCTTTAAAAATATCTTTTGGCCCCCTAGTGGCTTTTCTTCAAAAAGTTTAGACACGACTAATTGTTGAAACGAGTGGCGATACCCCACGATTTTGAAATTGATTGATATAATGAGATCTTTTCCGCGTGAGAGAGCTAGTGGCATACTCGTTGATTTCTATCCGAGTTGGAGCCCTTCTTTCATTTGCGATGCAAAGAACTCGTTTGTTCTCATGCTCAAGATCAATGGCTGAGTAGTTCTCTCCGACGACGATAAAGTGTTTATTCGTTTTAAACGTTATTCCCTTTAAGAGGAACTACATTGGCTCTGACTTCTCCATTGCACTGAGGAGGTATGTAGGCACAAGATATAATGTCTTGCCGAACTTATTTTAAAAATCAAACAAACTGTTTCTTTTGCACACGATATCTTTTACAAAACACAGATTTTCAAAAAGGTTCCTATGGAGTACCACAGATATGAAGGGTGCTTACAACCTTCCCCTCGTATAATCAACACCCGTACCTAAGATCTCTTTTTGTTTTAAAAACAAACTTTGGTTTTTCGTTCTTTTCCCATTTCCTTTGGAAACAATAAAGCGCGGTGGCGACTTTCACTGAAATATTGAGTCGAGTCAATTTATGGCTTAGATCTCAGATTTTTCCCGCTACAAAAAAATGGCGACTTCACTGGGGAACCAGTTTTAAGTGTGTTAAGCCTATTTTTGTTTATATGTGTGTTTTTATATGTATATATTATTGTGTGCTTTGTTTCTTTTTCTTTTTGGTGCTCGGTGGTTCCTCTGTGATGAGATAAAGTCCTAACCCGGACTTTTGTGAATTACTTGAGATAGGAGGTGGTATGACCAATAGTTGCATGTCAGGAGCGATCCTTAACATGAGCATCATATGGTGGAACCCCAGTCAGTGGAGGCCTCATGGAAAGTAGTAGATGTTGTTACGAGCTATCGTAAGAACGCTATTACTTTCAATAGTGAGTGTTCGTAGAAGCTGAATGGCCTAGAACCTTTTTAACCCGTCTTAGCCTTTTTAGGATGTAGCACAGAAACAAGGTCAAGTACCAATTTGAGCTTGTTGTCATGCGATGCTATGCTCAGACGAGGTCTTTTTAGGCATATTATTGGCGCCCATGAGCAATTATGCGTGCCGGTAGTATCCGATAGAAGATTGAAAACTCTGGGAACCTTTGTAGAACCTGTTCGGCAGGTACAAAATTCCTTAGATCATACCTTTTGGGATGGTTGGACCCATGGCTTCATACTCGTGACGTCGAACCTGTGAACTATGATCTTATGTGACCTTGCATGCTCTTGGTATTGGTGCATAAACCATGTATTCATGCATCCATGAAAACTCTTTTTCTTTTGGTTTTCAAGGAACTTAGAGGTCTTTCCTTGTAAACATCATAAGTTTCATCAAACTCAATGGATCTTGGGTGTTGATGGGGTGAAAACTCTAATCCACCAAAATGAATGATTGATTTTGATGATAACTTAATCGAAGCTTTAGTCCAATGTTTAAGTGTTTACAAGTTAATATCTTAAGTTCCTTGAAACTCAAAAATTAAAACAAATTATTTGCATTGCATGCATCATTCTGGATTTGGTCCTGCTTTCTAAAGAAGTTTGTCTAGAGCCTTATTACCTTTCTCTTGGTATCATCAGTACAACACTCGTGCTAAGAAGAAATGGAAAGCATTAAACAAGATATTTGTGAACTCCGCGAAGAGGTGATTACTCTGAAGACTGGTATGGAGCATCTGACTGCTCTGGGTGAGGCTCTAGTTGCTTCCCAAAGTCAATCCTCCTATAAAGGAATAAAGGATGGTAAAGGTCTTTCTTGAAACTCTGAACTCATCCTTTCCTAAGGGGATAATAGTCCGTACACCTACTGACTCCCATGGAAAGGTGGATATGAAAGCACTTCTAGAAAAAGATGTCCGAAAGGAATGTTTGCTTGAAGAAGGTAACTCAGCTGGTAGTGTGAAGAAGTTCGGTAATGACTTTTCAAAAAAGAGAATTAGGGGAGGAAACAATCATTATCAACATCAGCATGTTTCCTATGTCATTCCTGTATCCAATTCAGTTCATGCGATTCCAGATTATCAGCAGAGTACTCGTCAACGAGCTCCTCCATCGAACGAGCAAAATCATTCTCAAAAGGGGAATTTTGATCCCATCCCCATGACTTACACAGAATTGTACCCTGTTTTGATTCATAAGAATTTGGTTCAGACAAGGTCACCACCTCCAATTCCAGAGAAGATTCCATGGTGGTACAATGCTGATGTTACTTGCGCTTTTTATCAGGATGCTCCCGGACACAGTTTAGAAGATTGTTGGGCTTTAAAGGTTGAAGTTCAAAGATTGACTCATGCTGGTATTTTGTCTTTCTGAGACATTGGCCCTAATGTTCAAAACAATCCCTTGCCAAAGCATGAATAAATTATTATTGATGGTAGTCTTAAGTTCGAAAGATGTTTCGTTCAGCATATGTCTTGATGGAGAGAGTTTTCTCAGTTTTTAGAATTCTTAATGATTTTCATTTGTAATATTTCTTGTTTTTCAATGCACTGTTTGCATGAAGAAACTTGTTTGTGTTTGAATGCTAATACTAATGCAATGATAATGTTTGTCTTGAAGTAATCCATTCGTTTCACTCATGTTTATTTGTTTTTATGCATTATGATACCAATTGCTTTTGCCAAACTCTCGCTTAGGCGGAGATTGGAGGGAGGATGATGATCTGAAAACGCAAAATTTCTGGTTGCATGCTTTTGAATAAGACCCTTTTGATGATGTACAGGCATTGTTTCAAATTCCCAAACACCGGAGATATAAGGAAAATAATCCCTTGTTAACCCCTTTGAGCCTTGAAGTAGGAGTTTCTTTTCTAAACAAAAAAACCCTAATTTTAAACCTGGGGCAGGGTAGTCTTCAGTTAATTTGACCGAGTGTTCATATTTAAAAAAGGATTGTGCATCTAAGTGTCAATCATATCCACATCAAAGGTTGGATCATGGGAAACCACAATGGTTATCCATCGCGCGTCAAAAGGCTGGAAAATGTGAAACCACAATGGTTATCCTCCATCCTCCAAGGAATGAGGCAGTCACAACCCTCTCAAGAAGTCAAGACAGAGTCAATGTCATACGATTTGTTCAAATCAAAATAATAAAGAATAATGAAAAAGAAAAAAGAAAAAGCTCGCTAAGTCAGAAACTTGAAAATAAATGACTTAGGCAAAAGTTAGAGCATCCCGCTGGACGACCAATTCAAAAGACAAGGAAATAGCAAAAAAAAAGAGCGAAAAGTGAAAGGAAAGGACTACAAAACAAAAGTCCTCATCAATGAACAAATCTGTGTGAATACAAAAACGAAGACAAAAAGGGTGACTTCTACTCCAAGAAAGCTTCATTAGGTCCTTAATGGCACAAAATCCTTTTGAGAGATGAATACTCATGTTGAATTAACTGAACATAGGACTGGAGAACATCACGAAGAATGGGGTGGGCTAAATAAACTTTGAGCCTAAAAATCTTTCTTTTCTTCTTTTTTTTCTTCTGAAAACCGTGAACCTGACCACGTTACAACCCTCAAAAGTCCTAATTGAAGCAGAGTTTATTTCGAAAGCATAGTTAAACAAGAAAGCGTTCCTGACTCCTATCGGTTATGCTGAAAACTTGTGTTGGTATCATATGCATACAAAAATCAATGTATTTCCTTAACCAGTGATTCATTCACAAAGTTTTGAGACATCTTTTTAATAAAACTTCAAGACTTACATAATTGTTGCATTTTAATTATCATTCTCAGAATAAACATTTTTCTTCTTGTAAACATTTCCTTGACATCCAGGAAGTTTACATCTGATCATCAGTAGAAAAATAAAACATTGCTAGGGGCATGTTATTTTCCCAGTATAATGCTTTTGCAAGTTTGATTACCATCAAGGGGCAAAGCTCAAAGAATCTGTCGAGATTCGACAAATCTCTCCAAGAATCTGTTAATCTGGGGCAAATCATTCCTTATTTTGCCAAGGATTCCTATGAATCCTCTTGAAGAAATTTCTCTCATGGACCATGTTGTTTGGGACAAGTTGTGAACCAAAAGTTACCTTAATCAGCTGCATAGCTTGAAGTACAAAGGTTGTTGCCATGACCAATCCAGATTTGTCAAGATATTCATTTCCTAAGAAGTTTTGAGATAGTAGTTGACTGTTGGGTTTTCTTTCTCACCTTGTGTTGAGTTTTGGACTAAAATCCCCCGCATGTTAACTCTTTTGCTATGGTGATAACTTCTTATTTCCCCTGCAAGTTCAGAATGGTGATTTTATCCAAGGAAATTTTCTCTGATCCTCCATAACAGAATTTGCAAGAATATGTTCTTCCATCCCTTTTGTTAGAAGTTGACGAACTGTAATCCCTCTTAGAGGTTGATAGTTCCCAAAGAGTTTGCTTGGTGTCTATCTCCAATAATTTTTTCATCTTCCGTCAGAGTGGAGTTCTTGTTGTTATCCCTTTAGTGGGTTTAAAGATGTTTGAAGTTTGACTCTAGGTTTTCTCCTCAGTCAGTATCTTTATTTTGAGCCTGGTAGCATGACTCTATTCCTCAAGTGGCCTCTGTTTATCTCCAATTGAATCCTCAGCAGGGTTCCTAGCATCGAGTGTCTATTGTACTGTGATGTCTTATCATCTCCTAGTATCTTTGTGTTTGTTTTATCAGCATATACATAACATTCATTCATTCATTCATACATATAACATGCATAACTGAATGAAAATTCATATTCATCTTGCATTTCTTAATGTTCTGATCCACTCTCTTTGATGTTGTTACCCCAAAGTGTATGATTTCTTTCCATTAGAGTGTCTACCTTAAGCAGAAAGTGTTTATCCTTTCTAATTCCCCACAGAGTTTGTTCGTCGTGGAAGAATTTTGCTTCAGTGTTCCTCCTCAGCTCATTTGTCAGGATGAAGCTAATCCCCATTTAAGTTCATTCCTCATTTGGTAGATTCTTATTTGACTGTTTCTATCTAGTTTATTCGTGGAGTTGAACTTTGGTCTTTTGCAATACTATTTTTGAACCTCTCTAGGCTGAGAAACCTAGATTGAGAAGGCATTTATTTTGCACCTCTTGAGGATTATTTTTTCCTCGGTAGAGAATCTGTTCATGATTGATGTTCCTATCAGATATTGAAACACTCCCTTGAAACTTTTGCTTGAAAACAAGGGGCAAGTTCTGAATTTGAGCAGCTTGTATTGACCTCAGCATGTTTTGTTTAACAACAAATGGAAGCCTCTTTATTTGAGAAAGTTTGTATGTCTCTACATATCAATCTTATCTTCACAACAAGTGATAATATCTCAGGCTTTATGAACTTCTTGATTCCAAATGGAAGAAGCTCAGCAAATGGTAAGTCTCCTCAGTGTAAGTGACAGTTTGCATCTAAGTGGAAGAAGCTCAGCAAATGGTAAGTCTCTTCAGTGTAAGTGACAGTTTGCAGGCAATTCATACCTTCAGTGGAACGTTGGTATATTTCATCGTCAATAGTACGACGATACATTTTCATCTACCTTCAACTATTGAGTTGGTAGCTTATCGTCAACTATTGAGGCGGTAATTCAATTTTCCTCTACCTTCAACTATTGAGTTGGTAGCCTATCGTCAACTATTGAGGCGGTAATTCAATTTTTTTCTACCTTAGACTATTGAATTGGTAGCATATCGTCAACTATTGAGGCGGTAATTCAATCTTCTTCTACCTTCAACCATTGAGTTGGTAGCATATCGTCAACTATTGAGGCGGTAATTCAATTTTCTTCTACCTTCAACCATTAAGTTGGTAGCTATTCGTCAACTATTGAGGCGGTAATTCCTGCATCTTCAAGTAAAAAGTCGATGTTCAGACGATTGTTTTTCTACTTTCAGTAAAAGTCCGTAGCTCACCTTCAGTAAAAGTTGGTGTCCCTTTTTCCTGCATCTTCAAGTAAAAAGTCGATGTTCAGACGATTGTTTTTCTACCTTCAGTAAAAGTCGGTAGCTCACCTTCAGTAAAAGTTGGTGTCTTTTTTCCTGCATCTTCCAGTAAAAAGTCGATGTTCAGATGATTGTTTTCCTACCTTCAGTAAAAGTCGGTAGCTCACCTTCAGTAAAAGTTGGTGTCTTTTGTTCCTGCATCTTCCAGTAAAAAGTTGATGTTCAGATGAAAATTCCTGTACCTTCAGTAAAAGTCGGTATTCAGGTGATGCTATTCATACACCTTCAGTAAAAGCTGGTGTTTAGAGAAGCCTTTGATCTAACATCTTCCAGTAAAAAGTCGATGTTTAGATCATTTTCTACCTTCAGTAAAAGCTGGTAGTCCACCTTCAGTAAAAGTTGGTGTCTTCTTTCCCTACCTTCAGTAAAAGTTGGTAGTCCACCTTCAGTAAAAGTCAGTGTCTTCTCTTTCTACCTTCAGTAAAACCTAGTAGTCCACCTTCAGTAAAAGTTGGTGTCTTCTTTCCCTACCTTCAGTAAAAGTTGGTAGTCCACCTTCAGTAAAAGTCGGTGTCTTCTCTTCCTACCTTCAATAAAAGCTGGTAGTCCACCTTCAGTAAAAGTTGGTGTCTTCTCTTCCTACCTTCAGTAAAAGTTGGTAGTCCACCTTTAGTGGTGTCTTCTCTTCCTACCTTTAGTAAAAGCTGGTAGTCCACCTTCAGTAAAAGTCAGTGTTTTCTTTTTCTACCTTCAGTAAAAGTTGGTAATTCACCTTCAGTAAAAGTCGGTGTTTTCTTTTGTATCCACATCTTCCATTAAAAATTTGATGTTTAGATCATTTTCTACCTTCAGTAAAAGCTGGTAGTCCACCTTCAGTAAAAGTTGGTGTATTCTTTCATCTCCAGTGAAAAGATAATGCTTTAATCTTTCTGGTGCGAAATATTTTCCCCACTGAAGTTTCTTTTCCCAGCAAAGTCTTGTTTCCCCAGTGGTGTCCCGTTTCCCTCTCGTGGAAATCATATGCATTCATAATCATAAACATTGCATGACATCTCAGGGCCAAAAATTGCGTATTCTGTATTTAAGTCTCTTCAATCACGTCGAGACGAAGATTTCAATCTTCATATCTCCGGATAGAAGAAACTTAAATAGGGGCATTTGTCATACCCCAAATTTTGACCCGCATTTTATGTGTCAATTCCCATTTCATATGAAAAATCAAAAAAAATATATGTATGCGTTCATTTTGCACGCTTCATTAGAGTTTATGATTTAAGAGCATTTCCATTGATTTTTTTTAACACTTTTAGATTTATAATTTTAATTCCTAATTCATTTTAGATTTAATTTGAATTTTGAATTAAAATTAGCAAATCATTTTTTATAATATTATTTTTTGTTATTGGTTTGTATTTTTCTTTTTGTTTTAATAGGTGCAATATTAAAAGGGAGGTGCAATCCAAATCAAGGCCCATGTGATTCAAGAGTGGTTCAAAGCCCATTATCAATTTCATGTTTGGTCCAAAGTTTGTTGCGTTTTTGAACAGAGAGATAGGGGAAGAGAATGTTACGTTGAATAGAAGCAGAGAGAAAAGAGGAGCGTGAGAATGTGAAGAAAATGAGACAGAATTGAAAGAGGAAGGAGGCGGGTGAACATAGTTAGTGTTAGGGTTTTGTTTCTGTTTTATTGAGCTTTGGGCCAGGCAACAAAGCCCATCCGGATTGCTAGTTACACCCAATCTGCACCGCCTTACCTCCCTTTCCCTTGGTCTTGCTGAATTCTTTTTGGGCCTGCGTATTTGAACAAAGCCCAGCACCCTATTCTTCAAGTTTCACCGCTTTTCCTTTGATTTCAATAATTTTGTTTTCATTATTAGTGTTATTTTAATTGATATAAAATGTATATATATAATTTTCAAAAACTAAAAAAAAAATATGTTAGTATTAGTTTTTATCATTATATATCAAATACCAAAAAAAAGTAGTTTTAAATTTCTTTTTGATTTAATACTCGATGATCCATTTGGTGAGAGCTTGTGATGTGTTTTTTTCAATATATATCTCTCTTCTCCTACTCCATTCTTATTTTTCTTTGAATCATAAATTAGAGACCTAATTCCTCTTTAATATCAATGGACTTAGGGCGTCGATAGGATGAAAATCCGAATCCGCAATATTAAGTGATTGAGCTTAAAGATGGAAGGAGCTTTTGAATGTGGTTCCATCTTTCACTTCTCTTTATTTTGATCGATGAAAGTTTTCAATGTCTTGAGAATTCTTATGGATTCTTGACGAAAACGAGATCGCAACCTATTTTTCTTTTCGTGCGGTATTGCTTTTGGAATTTTATCGTGTAGTCGCTATGATTTTATCAAGCTTCTGATAAAGTTCTATTGAATTTAAATCCGAGAACATCCTTCACTCACCATCGATCTTTATTACTAACTTTGATAACATACTAGACAAGTTTCAAGATGGTTATCTTTAATATCTAACAATTGACTTTAATTTCCGCACTTTATTATATTGTTCTTTATTATTTCTCGCTTTATGCTTTATTTTATTATTCATATGTTTATGTTTCCGCTATTTTCTATTTGTCCCTTTGGACGTATGTTTATGTTTCCGTTATTTTCTCCTTGTCCATTTGGACGCTTATATTCCGCTATTTTCTCTTTGTCCATTTGGGTGCTATGTTTATGTTTCCGCTATTTTCTTTTTGTCCACTTGGACCATACTCTACTTTTGTGCTAAAACAATAATAAACAACTTAAAATCTAAAAAACGTTTAAGGCTCTTTTTCGGACTATTGGTTACTATCCCGAGCATTTTGGAGATGTGGACTTATGGACTTAGTACCTCTGGACCCTGTTATGATATTGTTACTCTGTTGTTATTCTGTCTGTCTGGCATTGGATTGTTGTCTATTTGTGTGTGCAGGTATTTCCTTGAAAGTACTTGATGGTTAATTCCAAGGCATTGAGATAAGGATTTTACCCGAAAACAGCCGTTACTCTACCCGATTTTCGTCAGAATTTTAATGTGCTTAATGCAAAGTGGTGCTAAGATAATAAGTTCATCTGCATCCCCAAGTGATAATGTTTTGGTTTGGTATCGATAATTCCAAAGGATGGGAAATCTACCTTGACTCATAATGTCAAGTGTTGGCTTCTTCTTCGGTTAGACCGTTTCTTTCCTTAGCTTTTATTTTATGCACTAGGATAGCCTCTTCGTCTCCTCCCATTCTTAGATTTTCAAAATATTCTCCCTTTTTCAAAAACCTTCTTATGTTTGCAACCTTTTTAAAACCTTTTCTTTAAAAATATCTTTTGGCCCCCTAGTGGCTTTTCTTCAAAAAGTTTAGACACGATTTTGAAATTGATTGATATAATGAGATCTTTTCCGCGTGAGAGAGCTAGTGGCATACTCGTTGATTTCTATCTGAGTTGGAGCCCTTCTTTCATTTGCGATGCAAAGAACTCGTTTGTTCTCATGCTCAAGATCAATGGCTGAGTAGTTCTCTCCGACGACGATAAAGTGTTTATTCGTTTTAAACGTTATTCCCTTTAAGAGGAACTACACTAGCTCTGACTTCTCCATTGCACTGAGGAGGTATGTAGGCACAAGATATAATGTCTTGCCGAGCTTATTTTAAAAATCAAAGAAACTCTTTCTTTTGCACACGATATCTTTTACAAAACACAGATTTTCAAAAAGGTTCCTGTGGAGTACCACAGATATGAAGGGTTCTTAAAATCTTCCCCTCGTATAATCAACACCCGTACCTAAGATCTCTTTTTGTTTTAAAAACAAACTTTGGTTTTTCGTTCTTTTCCCATTTCCTTTGGAAACAGTAAAGCGCGGTGGCGACTTTCACTAAAATATTGAGTCGAGTCAATTTATGGCTTAGATCTCAGATTTTCCCCGCTACAGACAAGATCATCTCCATTTGACAAACTTCTAATGGTTCAATGCTTAAAACAAAAAGGACATGTAGTTGTTGTAACAGGAGATGGTACAAATGATGTACCGACATTGAAAGAAGCTGATATTGGACTTTCAATGGGAATTCAAGGTACATAAGTTTCAAAAGAGAGTTCATATACTGTTATATTAGATGACAATGTTGCATCTATAGTAACCGTTTCGAATTGGGGTAGATGTGTTTACAACAACATTCAAAACTTCATTCAATATCAATTAACAATGAATGTGGCTGCACTTGTTATCAATTTTGTAGCAGCAATTTTAGCAGGTGAAGTTCCATTAACAGCTGTTCAATTATTATGGGTCAATTTGATTATGGATGCATTAGGTGCTTTGGCTCTTGCAACTAAAAAACCTACTAAGGAATTAATGGATCAAAAACCTGTTGGTAGAACAAAACCTCTTATTACCAACATTATGTGGAGGAATCTTCTGTCACAAGCTTTCTACCAAATAGTAATTTTGCTAACTCTTCAGTTCAAGGGGGGCTATTTTTGGTGTGACATCAAGTGGGACACCACTTTTATGACTGAACCTTGAGGACAATGTTCAATGTGAACCGGACGGTAATGATAGAGTAAGAATTATGATTAATTAGAAGTAGAATTTATATTATTGTTAGTTAATTTGTAATGCTTTTTAGAATGTCCTTAGGACCTTAAAATATTATTGAGCTGGACTTTAGGTAGTTATTGGGCCTTTAGTTATCATTCTCTACTACTATATATGTACTCATTGAGAGATGACAAAATTATCAATGAAATCAAAGTTCATTTTTATCCCTTTTATTTTACTTTAGTATTATTTCATTTTTCTAGTAGAAATCATAATTTATAATTTTGGTAGGAATTGCATCTATCATTTTTCAGATTGTTTATACTATTATTTAATGACATTGAATTCAATCCTTCCAGCTTGTTAAATTTGTCATGGCACTAAAACTTATAAACATTTTATAAGTATAGTGGATTTAGAAATAATTACTTAATAAATATTATGATGTGTGTTGATGGGTGATGGATTATTTACGTCATGAAATATATGGATTTTTCTTCTTGTTGATAAAACTAAAGTAATCTGATAGAGAGTGAATTATGAGTTAAATTAAGTTAGAATAATAATTTAGTAAGTTATTCATATTATTAGTTATTTTGTATTGTTATGGGCTCTTAGTAGTATATGGGCTTTTACATTTAGGGTCTATTATTAGTGTTATATAATGTAGTCTCTATGACACATGGAGGATCAATCAAATGAATGAAAATGTTATTTTAATTTCTCTTAGCTTTTTATTATTGTTCTTCCCCTTTCTTTTACAAACCCTAGTTATAGATTTTGGTAGGATAACTTCCTATCAATTGGTGCTTTCATCATGAACTCAAATTCTCCTATGGATTATTCTTCTCATACACCTTCATATTATCCATGTAGCATTCCTCCTACCTATCCCTCAGCCACACCACCACCTTCATTTCCATCATTCCCATGGGAACTCTTTACACCTTACTACACTCATGGATCTTCATCACCAAAATTTTATCTAAATCATGGATATTCACCTCATACACCTACCTCATATCCACCACCACCTAACTCATATTCATCCTATTCATCTTCTCATGATTCATACTACTACCCTAATTATTATCATCAACTCCAACCACTAAACACCTTTTCCACAATGGATCGTCAATATTCAACCCACTCTAAAAATAGAAGAGATTTTGAGCAACATTTACATATGTCTCATTCATGTTTCAAGAAATCATCGAAAACACTCCTAACAAAAAAAACCCCAAATCTCTTCATTCTATCAACAATGTGCACACCAGCTTACACCTTCACCACCCCTTCTGTTTCCTCCTGCCTTTCCAAGCCGCGATTCCTTAAAATCCGCAAACACAAAAATTCCTCCGCCTTCAATAGCGACGTTTCTGTAGCCAATACCGTCGTAACCATCGCTGGATACGATACGCTTGATTCCATTGTGAATTTCCACATCAATAGGTTTTCAGAGCAGAACAAACCAAATCCAATTGCCCTTTCCCCTCAAGGAAGTCTAGGTGAAGAACTCAACGACACGGAGAACTTATCTTTCCCCTTTGCGAGTTCTCGAGCATCTCAAAATACTGTCAGTTCAGGATGGAAGATGGTGATGCATGAAGAAAGCGAACTTTATTACTATTGGAATGTTGAAACCGGGGAGACTTCATGGGAAATGCCTCAGGTTTTGGTTCAAGCTGATCATTTGACTTATGATCCCTTACCATATGCTTCTGTCAACAACAAAACAAACAGTGCCACAGTTGGTATGGATAATTTCAACATGCTTTCAGCTCTGACTAATGTTGAGGAATCAGATTCTGAGTTGCAGTCTTTCTCTACTTCCCTATCACCCTCAACGACATCCTTTTTCAACTCGTATGAGACCGACACAAAGGTATTGTTGTCTTATGCTGTTTACGAAAATAATGCATATAAGGTGTTCGATAAAAGACCTCTGTGTGTTTCCGAGCTGAAATCTGTTGGCAGAAATTTCGCAATGGGAAAACTTGTTACACTCAGAGAGACACGACGTTTATGTCGTATTTCCGATGAGCTTGCAGTGAATCCTGTTTGTTCTATTTCAGAAGATACGTGTTCCGTTGTTTCTATTGAAGCCAAGAAGGACGAGGAAAGGATTGTGGAGGAACAAGGTCTTCGAATCACATTAGATTGTGATGGATACTATCCTGCTAGTTCAATTGATTCTGATGCCTTAAATACATTTCATGATGAATCCAATCCTCTAGAAGCTAGGGGCTTGTCAGCTGAATTAAATGAAGCGAGAGAAATGATTAGGACGGAAGTACATCTTGAAAATGTAGATATGGTTTCTGATTTTTGTGCAATTCAGTTTAAATTTAACACGGGTTCTGATGATAGCGGAGTTGGTTTCGGCATAATCGACAAGTCTTGTTCAGTCAATGACCATCCAGCAAACCTCACTCCAGAGCATGAATTGTCCAGACGTGAGAATGAAAGATTTGAGAATCAAACAAAGAAGGAATTTGCTTCTGCAAGAAAAAGATCAAGACGTGCTCAAAATAAGAAAGTTGGTGATGCTATTGTCATGGATGTTGATGCTACATCCGTGTTGTACAAGAAAAAATTTGCTTCGACATACGACAGTTTTAAATTTGTTTGGTTCAAGGAAGATGAAAATGTGGTAAAAGTAATATATACCAGTTTGGAGTTTGTTAATTCTGATGGTGATGTTGGTGTGATTCAGGAATCTACAAGCTTTTATGTTGAGCAAGGTGGTCATATTTTCTATACTGTGTCCCTTGCTTTTCAATATGCTTCATATCAAGTTCATAATGTTCATGATTACGGAGGTTACGTGCTTCACATCGATAACGGAACTGGTATCTTTGTTGGAGATGTTTGTTATGAAGAGACCCCCCCAATGTTATGGATACCTTAAGAAGACTTAGCCATGATACTGATTCAGAAGTAGCAATGGCAGCTGTTATCTCCTTGAGTATAATAGGCGCGAGAACAAACAATGCTCGAATTTCGGGCATGCTACGTAATCTTTCAAGCTATTACTACAAGGATACCAGCTTTCTATTTTGTGTGCGCATTGCCCAAGGTCTTGTACATGTGAGAAAGAAACTTCTTACACTTAATCCTTATCATTTTGATTGGGACTTCGTGTCACTGACAGCGCTTGCCAGACTAACTATGTTGAATGTTTGCCTTGATATGAAAGCTATTGTGTTGAGAAACTATCACTATGTTCTCTACTTCTTTGTTTTGGCAATGCAGCCGAGGATGTTTTTGACCGGGGAAGAGAACTTAAAGTCTCTATCAGTGCATGTTCGGATTGGTAAAACAGTTGATGATAAGAGCTTTGATACTGTGATTGGAATTTCTATTGGCTTTAGTTATGTCTATGGGAACAAATGCACTATGGAGTTAATTTTTGAAGAGTTAAAGTTGTTAGTCTTTAATGATGATATACTTACTACAGACAATAGATGGAATTGGAAAAGGAATGTTGTTGTAAGCGTTTCTATTGCTGTGCTCACTGCAGTTTCTGTAGGAATTGCTTTCTACATATACTATTATTGCAGAAAGAAGAAAAATAATGTTCATGCAATATTATTTACTAAACTATATCAATGTGCTTCTGGTTCTGGTTCAAAAATCATTGAAAAGGGAGGTAGATACTGTGGAGTCCATTTCTTCACCTACAATGAACTTGCAAAGGCCACAAACAACTTTGATTCTACAGAAAGCAAATATGAATATTTCCCTTCATCTTTACCTTGCTATAGTTGATGAGCTTGGCTATTTCATTGAGCTTGACCATCTCCTCTCAATTCAAACAATGGAATCCGATAATTTTAGAACCTTGAGGACAAGGTTCAAGTGGACCCGGCGGCAATGATAGAGAGTGAATTATGAGTTAAATTAAGTTAGAATAATAATTTAGTAAGTTATTCATATTATTAGTTATTTTGTATTGTTATGGGCTCTTAGTAGTATATGGGCTTTTACATTTAGGGTCTATTATTAGTGTTATATAATGTAGTCTCTATGACACATGGAGGATCAATCAAATGAATGAAAATGTTATTTTAATTTCTCTTAGCTTTTTATTATTGTTCTTCCCCTTTCTTTTACAAACCCTAGTTATAGATTTTGGTAGGATAACTTCCTATCATAATCATTATTTTATTTTTTCAATTTAACTTCGTAAATTTTAATATAAAACAAAATTTTATTTTGACGTCCAATTAAGTAAAATTATATGCAATATCCCGACCTACACTAATGGTTAAGAATACATTCATTCTTAAATTTACGAAATCTAAAGATAAAGATTAAAATAGTCATTTTACGAAGACATGGTATTTTAGTCAATTTACATTAACTATGTGACATTTCAAATAGGATTGAAGATTATTGTGATTTAAGGAAATGATTTAGACTTTAGCCAAAGTTTTACGGGAAAATGATCAATTGTTAAGTTGGTTTTGGTGAAGGGAAATTGTGGAAATATCATAAACCAAGTCAAGAGCAAAATGGTCTTTTGGCCTTGGCTATATATGTGTATAGGTAGGGATATTACACTATAACCACTTATTAACAATTTAAAGTAAACGATAAATTTATATAACTTTTTTGGGTAAAAAAAGTTAAATATTATGTTAAACTTTTATAGTGTAAAATTAATTAGCACGTTATATTCATTCTAAAGTAAAACTAAATATAAATGCTCAATTTTATATAATAATCAATGTAGTTGAATTCTAATGGGACGTCACTTTCAACTGTCATAAAACTATGTCATTATTTTAGGTTTTTTTTACCCACTTCTCTACGGGGTCACTCTCAGCGAAATCCCCCATTTGCCCCTGCTTCAGATATGCATTTTCGAAGTAATTTTTTTAAAGATTTTTTTAGACTTCGGAAATGCATCTCCGAAAACACACATTTTTTAGTGTTTTCGGAGATGCATTTTCGAAATGCATGAAAATTTAAAAAATACGTTGTTTTTTACAGTCAGGTAATATTTCGGAAGTTCATTTTCGAAAATAAATCTGCATATACAATTTTCCCTCCTTCACTATTTCATCATTTTTCTACAAAACAAACCCAAACCCTCTCCAAAACTTCCATCAAAATCAATCAATTTTTCGTCTCAAAATCAAGTTTCAAACCGTTGATCACGTTAAAGGGAGCATAGAAAGCTACAATTTGAGGTAAACATCTCTCATTTCATCCCATATTTCACTATATTGTTGCTGATTTGTGTGATGAAAACTCCGTCAGTTCGGAAGTTCATTTCCGAAATAAGTCATCTAACAAATTTCGGAAATATACTTCCGAAATAATGCCTGGCAGTATAAAAAAAAACAGTTTTGGCCAATTTTGCTAATTTTTGCATATGTTAGGTATGGTGCATCCGGACAACATTGTGCACGATGACGTAGTAGTTGCGGAAGTTGTCAACGTTAATAGCGATCCGGCTATCGACGTTAAATCGATGATCGATGCGGTTGATGTATGACAACAATTTACAAATGATCGGAGCTTCGCTAGTCGTGAACAGTTGCTTGATTGGGTTCGTAACGAAGCTAGTAAACTTGGATTTGGAATTGTTATTTTAAGGTCCGACAATGAAAATAGTAGACGGAAAGCTTTTGTCGTTTTGAATTGAGAGAGGGGTGGGAGGTATGTACCAACAAATCGGGTGTTAAAACACGAAGACACGGGATTGAGAAAGTGTGGGTGTCCGTTTAAATTGCGCGTGACTCGGAGGATTGATGATTTGTGGCGTTTAAGCGTCATTTGTGGAATTCATAATCATGCCATGGATGCAAAGCTACACGGGCATCCAACAGCGTGTCGGTTGTCCCGCGAAGAGAAGAATGTTATTTCAAATTTACCGATAATCAAAGTGGCGCCGAGAAACATACTTGCAAATTTGAAGCGAAAAAAACCGGATAGCGTTTCAAATATCAAGCAAGTATACGATGAACGACACAATCTTAAAGTCTTGAAAATGGTCCATCGGTCGGAAATGCAACAACTTTTGAAACTATTAGGCGATAACCAATACATGTCAAGCTTCCGAACGTGCGAGGACAAAGTTACGGTGCGTGACATTTTTTGGACTTATCCCGAAAGTATCAAATTGTTCAGCTATTTCCAACCGTTCTTGTGATGGATTCGACGTACAAGACCAACAAGTATAGGCTTCCGCTTCTAGAGATTATCGGTGTGACCTCGACGGACAAGACATTTTCGATCGGATTTGCTTTTTTGGAATGTGAAAAAGAAGATAACTTTACATGGGCTTTGGGAATATGAAAGTCTTTGTTGTTTGATCAAAAGAATATGCCAGGTGTCATTGTTGCCGACCGAGACAATGCTTTGTTGAATGCGGTCGATACCGTCTTTCCGACATCGACCACATTACTTTGTCGGTATTACATAACGTGCAACGTGAGAAGTAAGCTCAAACCCGCGGTTGGGACAAAATATAGGCCGGATGAAAACGGTAAAGTTATCCAAGTCGGTGTTGTGGTGGATAGGATTATGGCCGCATGGAGGGAGATTTTAGATGCACACTCCGAAGAGGTGTATACCGAGAAATTGGTGCACTTTAGATCTTTGTGCGTTTCCATTAAGACTTTTTGTCATTATGTCGAATCCACCATCCTTGACAAAGTAAAGGAAAAAGTTTTTGTGCTTGGATGGATCGAGTAAGACATCTTGGTTGCACCACGACTAACCGAGTTGAATCCGCACATGCGGTCTTGAAGAGGTGGTTGGGTGATAGCAAGGGAGATTTGTGTCGAGGATGGGACACCGTGAATCAAATGCTCCAAAATCAACACAATGAAATTCAAACATCGTTCAGTCGGAGCAAGACGGTTATGGAACATCGGTTTAAGGGACACATTCTATTCTTCCAATTGATTTACAACATATCCCGTTCAGGTTTGAATTTTATGTTTCATGAAGCGAAGCGGGCGGAGACAATGGGTCCAGATAGTTCTAAATGTGAGTGCACCATTAGAAAGACATACGGCCTTCCATGTGCTTGTATACTTTAAAAAAAAGTGAAGTTGAATTCACCGATACGCATGGATGAGGTAATCGACCATTGGAAGAAGCTTCGTTTTGATGATTTTGACCCGCCAAAATAAAATGATTCCAAAATCACCTTCTCCGACGAGTTGGAAGTGATAATGGATAAGTTTGCTAAAGCGGATGACACAATGAAAATGCACATAAAAGAACAACTACAAAAAATTGCATTTCTGAAGACCACCGATTTGAAACCACTATCTCGACCGGTTAAAACGAAAGGTGCACCGAAAAAGTCCAAAAATACACAAGAAGACACATCAACAAAACGATCTCCTTCCTACTTTGAACATGTTAATGCATTGTTTCCGGATTCACCGACACCAAAGTCCAAGCGTAGTGTGTAACACCCCAATTCTACCCAAAGCATTTAGGCAAGAAAATATCAGAGTATTAAAATTTCATACAACACAATTAGGATGTTACACTAAGTAACCAAACAAACACCTTGAAAACAAACGGACATCACCGATGTCAAAAGCATACACACCTGCCAATAACATGATACATAACACACGGAAGATATGAACATATATATATATATATATATATATATATATATATATATACGTATAGCTCTCACTCTCAAGAGGAGTTTTCCAAAATAAAGTGTTTACAATATACAATGGCACGTTATCACATATACATGTTCAAAAGAGTCATATACAAATAAATAACAACAGACTCCCGACTACCCAGTGTTACATATCAGAGCGACCGACAAGACCAACTGGAGAACTACCTCTTCCAAAAGACTTCCAAAGCGGCTAATCTGCAGGATGCCACTCAAGCATCAAATCAGCAGAAGGGTGAGAATATAATTCATAATGAAAGCATGACAATTATAGTAATGCCAACAAGTATCATCAAGAATCATACAACAAAGTAATCCACTCATTCAACCACAATCAATATATAAGTAATGTGACACATGAATGCTAACATAAATTATACAGACAGACAATGATGAATGAGACTCGACTATGCATATGCATGTGGTACCAAATCCGAAGTAAAACTCCCCTTGTCATTATGACAAATACACCTTTGCCGAGCATTATGCTGGGACTTCTTTCCCTCAGGAAAATACACCTTTGTCGAGCATCAAGCTACGACTAAACGTCATCGAGCATTTAGCCCCCACTGATGACCTCTTGCCACTCGGGCAAATACACCTTTTTACCGAGCATTAAGCCCCCACTGGTAATAATTTCCAATTCAGGCCACCTGCTAATAGCATTCCGCCATTAACGTAATGAAATGTTATGCTGTGCAAATATATGACTCTATTACACGACAACAACATCATCAACAATATAACACGGTCACATACCCACGTTACACCGTTTATATTCTATCCAAAAGGATACATCACCAATTAATAACATCGTTATCAATTACATCACACCATAATTACCACACAGGCATTAATAAGCACACAACACACATTCACCGTCAAAACATACTAGCCACATCGGCATAAATGATCGCATAATTGCATCACATCAAATTAATATTGGCCATTGGCCCACAACTCCATCAATACATCATCAACAAGTTGTAATAACAACAATTCAACAATGATAATACATCATTCTTATAACAACAATGACTTGCCATAAGGCCACACATCATGTTAATAACAAACAACCAAACATTGTCACATATCAAGAATGGACATTCATTAATACATAACACATATGAACATGATCTCATGTTATCGACAACTAATCACATACCTCGTACCAATATGATAACATTCACACAACACATCATCATGATTTATCATGCACTAGTTCACAAAACCATTTATGAAAATCAACCACCCACTACTACAACTCATCACTTGATCCTAATAAAAATAATGGGATACTACATCCTATGAATCATTTAATTAGATAATAATATAGTTCATTACGTTAGCTTTCCAACGCTTCGAACGGCGACAAAATCGGAGTTACGGTTCAAGAGTTATGAAGTTTCAAAGTTTTGGAAAAACAGAAAAAGCTGTCATCCGCTTCAGCTCCGCTCAGCGGACCTTCGCAGAGAATTTTCTGCAACAGAACCTCCGCTCAGCGGACCCACCTCCGCTCAGCGGACCTGCGTAAACCCAGAAAAAACCAGAACGCACCAGAACTGTTCCAAGCCCCTTATACCCACTAAAACCACTCCCAAACATCATTATAACACTAATACAACACATACAAACCATAGAAACAACCTAACATCAAACTTTTCATGGTTGATTCATCAATCTATCTCAAAACCTAACATTTTACCCAAACTCAATCAAGCCATAGAAATGGAAAAGAAAGCATGATCAATCACCACAACACAACAAGGATATCATTTATTCATCATACAATCATTCTCAAACAAACTTAGATCAAACAAAGATCACACAAGAAAATTGTGGAAATTGGAACAAGAAGAACAAGAACAAGAACAAGAACAAGACTATAAGAATCATACATCCAAGATAAATTAGATTCACCCCCTTACCTTGCTATAGCAACGATCGGAACTCGATTCGGTTGAGAATCCTCCATTTTCCACTTTTCCTCCTCTTTTCCTTCTTCTCCTTTCTTTCTCTTCTTTTTCTTTCCATCCCCTTTTTCCTTTCTCACAATATTTCTTTCTTATAGAGAAAATATCTACCCCGCGGAAATGACCAAAATGCCCCTACGCTCAAAAATCGTTCAAACGCCCCAAAACGCGGAATATTACCTTAATGATATTTCTAGTACCAAAAATATGAAAACCTTCAATTAAATATTAGTCCGCCATCCCGAACTAATACCGACTGAAACGACTCCAAAAACGGTAAAATTCCAATAGATGTCACAAACGTCCAAATTAAGCATATACTTATTTTCCGGGCGTTACATAGTGGTAACAAAGGAGTCTGTATTTCGAAGCCACCTCGCACACCGCCGATCAAAAAATCACCCATTATCTACATTGATGAGATGCCACTTTTTATGCACAAATATATCGATAACATAGTTGATGTTGGAGGCAAAAGCAATTGTGGATATCGGGTCGTTGCGAGTTTGCTCGGTAAAGGGGAAGAAAATCACACTTTAATTTGACGGGAACTTCTTTCGGAGTTGACTTTGCATCAGGACATCTACGCCCGAATATATGAAAATCAAGAAAACTTTGAGAAACTTCATGATTCACTTGTTCCATCACTTACCGGTATCGCTCCGGTTTTGAAGTGGATGTCATTCCCCGATATGGGCCATCTAATAGCATGTGCATATGATCGGGTGTGTGTTGATTTGACGAGATTTGGACTATCTGAGACATTCTTTCCACTTCATAGTCGGCCGCCATTGGACGCGTCGAGCCGCATCATATGCATCGGGCATCTAAGATCGTGGCACTTCGTGCAAGTTTTTTTTGAAACCGGGGTGTCCTATACCGGCTACTTCTTGTCAATGGACGACACATCATTCAAATGAGGCGGAGACTTGACCAGATCCTTTCGTTTCAAGAATGGCGGAGTTTGAAGAAATGATGAGCCAAGAGCATGAGCAAAATAGAGAGCGGTCGAAGAACATACCTATTTTAGATTTAGGTGCCCCCGATTGGTTTGGCGAATTTTAGTTTCTACCGAGCCGTTTTTTGTTTGTAATGACCGGTGCGTGTCTTTTTTGTATGTATTGTCGTTTACCATGTAAAATTAGACCGATTCAATACATATATAATATAAGTATGTTTTATGTTGTCATTGCCTATTTTATGCCTATTTTGTATGCTTTTGGTATTGTTAACCCCAAACAGAATGCAATGCACCAAATGCAAAATTCACCTCTGTTTCTGCATAATTCGGAAATGAACTTCCGAAGTATACATGTTTTCAGACCAATTTCAGAAGTTCATTTCTAAAACTTCCACTGAATGCAGGATAAGGTTTGTTGGACCATTATTACTCCAATAAGTCTTTAAATACAACACATTGTTATTCATCCTCTTCATACCACAAAACACAAATGACACAAACCTATCCCCACCTAGCATTCTTCTACTTCACCAGTGGCTACCCGATGTCGTTCCAATTCCGCTTCTCGCGCGACACGCCGTTTGTGGACTTGATAACGTCGCTCAACACGCTATTGTAATATCCGGAAAATAAAAAGGTTGTCAAGCTCGAGTATCGCTCGCTATCGCTTAACGACGACGGAGATGTTGAGTTCACACCTTTTGATATTAAGAACGACGAAGATTTAGCGGTTTTGTGGACAACTTTCGACCGATTTTCTTCGAAGGGTCCGATCGAGTTGGATGCGAAACTTCAAAGATCGGGGGTCGACGTTATCAAAATTTGACTCATCCTCACCTACCTGTGTTTAACAATATGTAACTTTAATCTTATATAATGTGATCAATGTAATCTTCATCCGTTAAATAAATTGAATCATTGTTGTTTGTTATTTTTCTTCTGTCCAGACCTTATTTCGGAAGTACATTTCAGAATTCTTCCAAGGGGGGTGAATTCAGAGATGCACTTCTGAATTCACCTATTTTATGGGAAAAAATTATTTCGGATGTACATTTCCGAAATCAGTATCTTTCATTAAAAAAAACACGTTTTCAGAATTACATATCCGAAATCACATTTTTTTTCATAAAATAAGTGACTTCGAAAATGCATTTCCGAAGTAGGGGGTATTTTTGGAATATATATATATATATATATATATATATATTGTATTGTTATTATTCTACTCTCTATGTAGTGTCCTTTTAGCGCATCAAAGTATGAATGTATGTCGCGGAACGCTGGGATACTACCATTTCAGGTGAATCCATGGACGCAATAATATGGGTGCGATTGAAGGCGCTCTACTCATCGGCCATGGTATTTGAGGTCCCTTGACTTAAAGCACGCCTCAATAATATTAAGGGGCATTGTTGGAGATGCGTTGTACGTCTGGCTACTGTTAGAACAAGATTTGTTCTGATCAATATTCTGTATTTTGATGATAACATTATATATGAATTTTGTATAAAATAATGTGGTACTCTAATCCTTTGCATTTTCCATTTCATGAAATATATAAAGAGTATGCACAAATCAACGCTCAGAAGCAACTGACTGTGGAAGTTCTGGATGGCTTCATCAGAACATGCTCTGGGAAGACATCAGAAGATGATCAAGCAGAATCAGAACAAGAAATGAAAGCATCAAAAGAACGAAGTCAGAAGCAGAAGCACTGAAGTTCTGATTGGTATCACGCTCAAGCTCTTCAAAGTCAGAAGACAAGAAGATGATCTACACCAAGTTGTTGATTCTGATATTCAAATGTTATAATACACAAAATCTGAGTCCAAAAGAAAGTACAAGATGAAAGACTGAAACATCTAATCTCTGACTGACAAAAGGAACGTTAGAAGCTACAAAAGGCAAAGTTAGTAAAAGCAGGAAAAGCAAGGCTCGAGGTAGTTGACAAAAGTGTGAAACATTAAATGCAGAGCTGTACTATTCACGCAAAGCATTAAATGCTCCCAACGGTCATTTCCTCTCAAAGCCTATAAATAGAAGTTCTTATCAGAAGCAAAGCAAGAAATCACTTGTGCAAAATAGTGAAACGCTGTCAAAATCAAATCTCACGAACTTTATCTTCAACCTCACAAACTCTTGTAATATTTAGTGAGTGTTAAGCTTAGAACTTAAGATAGATATCACTGTTGTGATTATAGCTTTATTAGAAGCAATCTAAACTCTTGTAAACATTATTTTACATTGTTTGTAAAAGGTTCCTAGAGTGATCAAGTTGTGATCAGTAGACTCTAGAAGAATTCCTAGAGTGATCAAGTTGTGATTTGTATACTCTAGAAGACTTAGAAGTTTTATAAGTGGATAGCCATTGTAATCAGTTGGATTAGACGGATTAAATCCTCAGTTGAGGTAAATCACTCTAAGGGGGTGGACTAGAGTAGTTTCGTTAACAACGAACCAGGAAAAAAATAATTGTGTTAATTGTTTTTATCTTACAAGTTTTTGAAGTCACACTTATTCAAACCCCCCTTTCTAAGTGTTTTTCTATCCTTCAATTGGCATCAGAGCGCCGGTTCTAGGTGCAAGTACTTAACCGTGTTAGATAAAATTTTCAGGGAGAAAAACAAAAAGTCAATATGGTTGAAACAACTTCATCTACTCCTACACCTGAACAAAACAACAATGGTGATGGAAGCAATAGTTTTAATGGATATAATAGACCACCAGTTTTTTATGGTGAAAACTTTGAGTACTGGAAAGATAGACTCGAAAGTTACTTTCTTTGTCAAGACGGTGACTTATGGGATCTAGTGCTAAATGGTTACACACATCCTGTAAATGCTTAAGGTGTCAAGGTGTCTAGACAAGCCATGAGTGATTCTCAAAAGTAAGACTTCAAGAATCATCGCAAGTCTAGAACTATATTGTTGAATGCTATTTATCATATTGAATATGAGAAAATAACAAACAGAGAAACTGCTCATGACATCTTTGAATCATTGAAGATGACTCATGAATGTAATGCCCAAGTCAAGAAGACAAAGGCTCTTGCTTTAATCTAGAAGTATGAAGCTTTAAAGATGGAGGAAGATGAAAACATTGAAGCTATGTTTTCAAGATTCCAGACTCTGACTGCTGGATTAAGAGTGCTTGACAAGGGATATACAAAGGCTAATCATGTCAAGAAGATCATCAGAATCTTGCCCAGAAGATGGGGCCCAATGGTGACTGCATTCAAGATTGCTAAGAATCTGAATGAAGTTTCTCTTGAAGAGCTGACCAGTGCCTTAAGAAGTCATGAAGTAGAGTTGGATGCAAACGAACCTCGGAAGAAAGGTAAGTCAATTGCATTAAAATATAATGATAAAAAATGCACTAACGCTTTTCAGGGTGAAGAAGAAGATTCTGAAGAGTCAGAATCAGAAGAAGAAGAAGATGAAATCTCTATGATATCCAGAAGAGTAAATCAACTCTGGAAAAGCAAACAGAGGAAGTTCAAGAACTTCAAGAACTTCAAAAGGCCTGAAAGAGGAGAATCTTCTGAACACAGAAGATCTGACAAGAAGAAGGCGACATGCTATGAATTGAAGGAACCTGGACATTACAAGAATGAGTGTCCAAAGCTTCAGACGGAAAAGCCCAAGAAAAAGTTTGAAAAGAAGAAAGGTCTTATGGCTACTTGGGATGACTCGGATTCTTCTGATCAAGAGTCAGACTCTTAAGATGAGCAAGCAAACATAGCGCTGATGGCCACTGTTGATGAGGAATCGGAATCTATATCAGACTCAGACTCTGAAGAGGTATTTTCTGAACTTTCTATAGATGAGCTAGTTTCTAGCTTAAAAGAACTTCTGGAAATCAAGGCTAAACTTAATATCAAATACAAAAAGATGAGAAAGCTCTTTGCATCTGAAATTAAGAAGCTTGAAATAGAAAATGCTGAACTTAAAGAAAAAGTTTTAAAACTATCTAAAGATGCCGAGTCATCTTCTAGTTCAGAAAAGTCTCTTCTAAGTCTGAACAATATTCTTAAGGAATATGACTTGAGTTTCAAGAAGTTCATATCTAGAGGTATTGGCAGAAGTCAGCTTGCCTCTATGATATATGGAGTTAGTGGAAACAAGAGAATAGGCATAGGCTATGAGGGTGAAACTCCATACAAACTTGAACCGGTTGATGAGATGAAAATCACATACAAACCTTCATATGATCAATTCAAGTTTGGCCATTCTCATGATATAAAGCTCACATCTAAAGTATGTTGCACATCCTAGAAAATATCATGCTATTCAGAATAGGGAATATCATAATGTACCTCCTGTTAATTTTCATGCTAACCCTCAGTTCAATCAGAACTTGAGGAGAACTAACCCAAGAGGACCCAAGAAATTGTGGGTACCTAAGGAAGAGATTATTCCTGTTGCAGGTATCCTTGGCAGCCAAAAAAGATAAAGGAAAACATGTCATGGTACCTAGACTCTGGGTGCTCGCGACACATGACAGGAAAAAGGTCTATGTTCCAAGACCTGGAGCTTAAATCTGCTGGTGAATTCAAGTTTGGAGGGAACCAAAAAGGCAAGATCATTGTTTCTGGAACCATATGCATTGGAAACTCTCCCTCTATAACTAATTTACTTTTAGTAGATGGATTAGCTCATAACTTATTATCCATAAGTCAATTAAGTGACAATGGTTATGACGTTATCTTCAATCAAAAGTCCTGCAAAGCTATTAGTCAAAAGGATGGCTCTATCCTATTTACATGCAAGAGAAAGAACAACATTTACAAGATTGATCTTCAAGATCTTATCAATCAAAAGGTTACTTGCCTTATGTCTGTTAGTGAAAAGAAGTGTGTCTGGCACAGAAGATTAGGTCATGCTAGTTTGAGAAAGATTTCTCAGATTAACAAACTTAATCTGGTCAGAGGACTCCCTAATCTGAGATACAAATCATATGCTCTCTGCGAAGCATGTCAGAAAGGGAAGCTTTCAAAACCTGCATTTAAGTCTAAGAATGTTGTCTCTTCCTTTAGGCTGCTAGAACTTCTGCACATTGATTTGTTTGGCCCACCCAAAACAACATCTGTTAGAGGGGAGAAATATGGATTAGTCATCGTAGACGACTATAGTAGATGGACGTGGGTAAAGTTCTTGAAACACAAGGATGAGTCTCATACTGTGTTCTTTGACTTCTGCACTCAGATTCAATCTGAGAAGGAATGCAAAATCATAAGGGTCAGAAGTGATCATGGTGGCAAATTTGAGAACATATTCTTTGAGGTTTATTTCAAAGTAAATGGTATTGCCCATTATTTCTCTTGCCATATAACTCCACAGCAAAATGGAGTTGTAGATAGAAAGAATAGGACCCTACAAGAAATGGCCAAAACCATTATCAATGAAACCAATATGGCCAAGCATTTTTGGGCAGAAGCAATTAATATTGCATGTTAATAGAATCTCTATAAGACCTATTCTAAATAAGACTCCTTATGAATTGTGGAAGAACAGAAAGCCCAACGTTTATTATTTCCATCCTTTTGGATGTGTATGATGTTATATTATGAACACTAAAGATCATTTGCATAAGTTTGATTCTAAAGCTCTGAAGTGTTTTCTACTTGGATATTCTGAACACTCAAAAGGCTATAGAGTATACAATACTGAAACTCTTGTAGTTGAAGAATCAATCAATATTAGATTTGATGATAAGATTGGTCTTCAAAAGCCAAAGCATTTTGAGAATTTTGCAGATACTGAAATATCTAACTCAGATCATGAAGAACCCAGAAGCAAAGTTCAGAAGATCTAGTTGCTGCTTCTTTGGAGAATCTCATAATATCTGAAGAGCCAACACTCAGAAGATCTTCTAGACTCAACTCCGCTCATTCAGAAGATGTTACCATTGGAAAGAAGGATGATCCTATTGTGGTGTCGTTTTTTTTACCTCCCCGTTTCACTTGGGAGGACGGCACGCTAGACCCTTCACGCGAAATTTGGAAGGAGAATGCGCCCGGGGCGGGATGAATTTTGTTTCAGTTCTTTCTACGATAACACACGAACTTTTTAATTATCCTACAAAAGAGGAGGGGGAAAAAGATCTCAAATAAACCCTAGGAGTTTGCTAAGCGTGGGGATTCACCTAGACTATAAATTCCGGAGTCCGGGAGGTCGGTTATACATAGGGAAGGTTTTAAGCACCCTATATATTCGTAGTACTCTACAGGAACCTTCTCTGTGTCTATGTGTTTGTGTTTGTTTCTAATTGATTGGGAAAGTTTCTCCTTTGTATTAGGAGGGAAAATTGAATTGAATTACAAGAAAGACAGACTGACCGACTATTTTTGTTTTTTTATTAGCTCGCTGAGATTCCTTGTGAACCTCATGCCTACATATCCCTAATGGAAGTCAGAGCTTTTTGTAGTTCGGGGAACTAATTAGGGAAATTAATTGTTTTTGGTGCCTTACTTGAAGCTCAAGGTTGAAGCTTGGAAAATTAAATCTCTGTTTATAGTGAAGAGACATGAAGTCATCTTTGCAGAGAGGTATTTCTACTATTCCACCACAAACATTAAAAGAGTGACATAAAAGCCGAATTCATTTCATTCAAGAGGGGGACCTTACTTGCGTATGTACAAGTATACTAGTCAACCGCGTCTTGAATGAAAGAAAGATACTCAACCAAATTAGGGAAAGTTACACATGCTTGGCTTAACTTGCTAGAGCATGTCTTTCAAAATCCTAAATGAGAGAATGATTAAAATTAAAATGTAATGTTTGAGGGAATGATTTTAGAAGCTAACCCTTTCTAGGGAATTATGCTTAAATGAAGGAATGAATGTGGAGGCTAACCCTTTCTAGGGATTTTAGATAATGGAAGAATGATTAACTATTTGAGACTTCTTGTTTAAAGCCCAAGATTAAGGCTGACCCTGACTGAGGATAGACAGATGTGGATCCTAGACTCTGCTAAGGAGGAAAATTAATGGAGATAGGGGTGACACAGATTTTCCATGTCTCTCATTCCAAAAGGTGAACTCAATGTGAGATTGAGACATTCTTAGCTTGTTTAAAGTCTGGTTTGAAGAGCAAAAGAAACTCACCAGGGTAGGCTAAAAGGTGACTAAAGACCTGTTCCTATGTTTATAAGAAACCTGATGGGTCCTTGTATACAAGCTCAAGAGAAAGGTGGGAATGCTTTTAAGAAGCCTTTGGGTCCTTTTACAAAGCCCAAGAGGAAGCTAATCGAGGGTCATCGAGGGTCCTTGTTATAGCACAAGAGAAAGCTATGTTGTTTTGAACTTATTTTGGCTCTAAGCAAATGGGTAAGAGGTTTCACCGGGAATAATTCCTCTTGGGCGGATGTATTCTATTTGGGTTCAAAGGCTTTTTTCAATATGTTTCACCGGGAATAATTCATCTTGAGGTTTGAACTAAAGATCTCTAATTAGGAAAGAGCCTTCATCGGGAAGACATTCTCAATCCTAGGCTATAGTCCTATAATATATATATATAGTTTAACTGTCCTAAGGTTTATACTCAAACGTAGTCCTAATATATATACAATCTATATTTGACAGTAATTTAAATGAAAGCTTGTAAATTGAAAGCTATAAAGCCTAACCTGGATGGAGTGGAGGCCTTTGAAGATGTATGTACAAAGCCTTACCAGTAGCTTGGTTGTTTATTGATAACAGTTGAACATTTATTATGAACAATTTAATGTTTTGTTTAAAACAGAAGAAGTGAAGATGGAAATTAGGTCACATACGTATCTGAAGAGTTTCACTGGGAATAATGCCCTTCAAATACCAGAAGAATGTTTTGAAAACAAAAAGAAGATTTTGTAAATACAGTTTTTGAAAACAAACTAAGAAAAGAAAGAAGGTGTTGGGTCTTACACTCTAATAGAGGCCCATGGATTTATTTACTGTTTATGAAAACAGTTGGAAATGATTTTATTGAATGAACACCTTGGTCGCTTTATTTGATCGAAGTTTGAAAACAAACTTAAGTTTTTTTGACAAAAGTCAATTTAATTAGGGTAAAGATAAAATCTATATCTTATTAAGACCTAAATACTTAAGGTTTTATCACAAAATATTTACAAGAGGTTAGAATTTGAAGATTAAGTGAAAACTATATTTTAAAGTATTAAAACATACTTAAAACATATGATTGTAAACCTAATTAAAATATATCAAAATAATATATTTTTGTGATTTTTTGTGGATATTCTCAAAATACACATATTAAATGAGAAGTGTGTGAAAAATCAAAGGAAAATGATTTAATTTGATAGATGAATTAATTAGTTGAAGTTGTGAAGAAATTGAAATGGAAAAGTGATAAAAAAGAAGGTTTTGTCTCCTAAAGGGGTTGAACTCACGCCCTCTAAGTCACCACCCAAAACTTTTACCATCTGGACCACGCGCGCAACTTGTTAGACAAACACCTTCAGTTTATTTTATTTGAAAACAAGTGCATAAATGAACTAAAAATAAAACAAGCAAAACAAAAGGTCTGGGGGGGGGGGGGGGTCGAACCCCAGACTTTGGGCAAGAGAGAGTGAGAAGCGCATGTAACCAAGTGAGCTGAACGATTTAGTCGTTCAAAACACGCTTCCATATGATTATATTTTAAACTTGCCTCTGAAATTCAAAAAAACACGCGCAAAGCATCTTCATCTTCAACCTCACGATTTCAATTTCTGGAAATCCTATCTCCCTCAATTCTCAACCAAATCCAAAGATGTAAAGATGGATTTTGCTCGTTTTTGAACAAGGATCGTGATGGTATCCTTTAATTTCATTTATTCTGAGCGTAACTTAAAATTTGCAAGCATGAACACTAAGAACCCTAAAACTGGAATTTAAAATGAAATGATGTATATGTATGATATGATGCAATTGATTGAGGGTTAATGATCCCTAAAGGTGCAGAAACCAACTGGTAACTTCATTTTGAATTTATCATGCGTGAATTATAGAGTTTGAAGTTCATGAAACTTACCTTAAAAATGGAGTTTGAGCTCTGATCAAAGTGCACTACAGAGTTGTTGCAGTGATCTAGATAGCTTCAGTGGTCCCTCGGGAAAGTGTTGAGATGCTTAGCTTAAGTTGAGACTCCCCAGAACCTGTAGCTTGACCCCGACTAATGTAGCTCCAAGTGAGAAGTGAAGATGATCATTCTCCACGTACAGAAGTGTTCCAGACGTTTGGATCACCTCTAAATATCTCCCTTGATGTGTTTGAATACTTACTTTCAAAGGAAGAGCTTTGGTTTGAAGAATCCGAGTCTTCTTGCCAAAGAACCTTTGAAAAACCTAAGTATGAGAAGAGAAGAGAGAAAGCAAGATTTCAGTTGCTTTGGTGTGTTTTGATACTGAAGTATGCACTTGTATTTATAGGCAAAAGGCTCAGAGCAATTGAAGATAGTAAGCTTGCTTATTGAGGTTAACTTGGTTTCTTGGTTATGAAGGAATTTCAAAAATATCCAAAATGAAATGATGGGAATTTTGATTCCATTTGATCAATCCCCTAGCCATCGAATTTGTGTGATCTTAGGGGACAATTCTGTTGCAGAAGTGAACTCTAATTGGCTTAGGAGAAGATTCTTTGGTGATTTATCAAGATTCCAATTTTGTAATGATTACTTAATCACATGGCATTGAATTCTTTCAACTTGGCCAAAAATGATGAAATAGTGCATTTGATTCCTCCAAATCCCTTCTGATATATCATGGACGAGGATGAATCAATTGGTATAGGCATTGGTACAAAGTTTGCAAAAATTCCAATTTGGGCACGACCTATAATTTCTCTTCATGAGCCCAACTTTGAATCGTCATAACTCCTAGCTCAAAATGAATTTGGAAAAGGTTGAGCACAATTTGGAAATCCCTTAACATGTACTTCAATTCATTAGTTTGGTGTTTCTTCAAAATCTCTTGGGAAAATTGTGAAAAACAGGCCCAAAGTTTGAAGAAAACTAGGTTAAAAAACACTTAGAATTTTTTCTAAGTTTTTATGACCTATAACTTCAAAAGCTCATATCTATTAAATGATTGATCTCTTGAAAAAAGTTGCATTGTGAGAAGTTTTTTATTTTGCAAGATTTACAACTTTCATGTTTGGAGATTTTTGAGTGTGTAAGCAAAATTTTGAGATCCATAAACTAGGTCAAAATGCACTTAATTTGACTTTTGTTATTGACTTTTTGATCCTTGATGAATTTTCTTGATTTTATTTGGTAAAATGAATTTAATAATCATATGATGATGATATTTATCCTTAAAAGTCATGGTTTGACCAAAAATCCTAAGAGTCAAAGGTGATCTCATATAGTTGACTTTTTCTAGATGAAGTGAAATCTTGGACTTTTGTGTTGAACCAAACTCTCCTCCTCAAATTAATGATATGAATGGATTATATTGAGGTAATAGAATTTCTTTAACCATGTTTTGAGTTGTGGACCCATGTCCTGATTAAAAGTCAACTGTCCAGGTGAATTAGGTCAAAAACCCTAATTGTCGACCAGATGAATTTGATGACTGTAGATCTTGAATTGAAGTACAATGCCTAGTGGAAATTGTTATATGAATCATTTGAAGATTATTGAAACCTTTGAATGATGTCCTGGAGATTTTTAGGGTTTCCCAAATGTGGTCCCTGATTTCAGCCCTTGATGGGCTCTAAACCCTAGTTTGGTGACCTGAGCAAACCCGAGCCTTGATGACTGGAATCTAATCAATCATAGGTAACTATAATGAAGCTCTTGAATCCTGTGATTGAATTACAGACTAATCATTTCATTGGTTGATCCTTTGCTTGAGCTCTTTTATCCTTGAACATCCTTGATTAAGTACCAGATGAAAAAGTGACTGCTCTGAGTACTGGTCTTGAGTTTGATGAAATGTCTGAAGGTGTGACATCTCAGGAGGGTCAAAATTAGGGTATGACAGATGCCCCTATTTAAGTTTCTTTCGTCCGGAGGGAGAAAGATTGTCATCTTGGTCTCTCCTGCGGGAAAGAGACTTAAATATTAAAGAATGCCCTAATTTTGGGCGTTCCTGAGATGTCGTAGTGATAATGGAATGCTCGTGCATTACTCGATCCCGTTGTCACACTCGGCAGGGGATAGGGAGACAAACTCCTTAGCTTCGAATGTCTAAATCGCGAAGCTGACTTTGGTTATAATTTTGCAAACAACGTCCTCTCGTTTCAGATGTCTAAATCGCGAAGCGGGTCCTTGTTGTGATTTTGGACAATATCTCAGATAAAAAAATAATCTCCAAAGATCTGTTTCCTCATCAAACTTCTCACTAGAACTTGTTGGAGAGATACCATTTGATGGCAACTAAGAAACTTCATCATTTTTTTGGAAGATATCTCGGATGAAGAGAAAATCTCCAAGGGTTTGTTTCCTCATCAAACTTCTCACCAGTACTTGTTGGAGAGATACCATTTTATGGCAACTAAGAAACTTCTTCATTTTTTTGGACGATATCTCAGATAAAGGGAAAATCTCCAAAGGCTTGTTTCCTCATCAAACTTCTCACCAGAACATGTTGGAGAGATACCATTTGATGGCAACTAAGAAACTTCATCATCTTTTGGGAGATATCTCGGATGAAGAGAAAATCTCCAAGGGTTTGTTCCCTCATCAAACTTCTCACCAGAACTTGTTGGAGAGTGTAATATGGTGAACTGACTTTTATTTTAATAAGCAACAATGTTGCGGTGAGCAAGAGTCGCCACCGACTTTTATTTTATCCAATTAGGAAAGGTATAAAAGATTAGGAAAGACCTTTTTTGAAAAGATATTGAGTTCGGGGGTAGGTTATGAAAAAGGAAGGTGTAAGCACCCTTTTCATCCGTAGTTATCTACGGGCTCTTAGTTGCTTGGCTCACTTTTGTTAGAAATGTTTCATTTGTTTGAAAGAGTAGTGTGTGTTTAGAAAAACATTTTTGTTTTGAAAATGTCTAAAAAGACAAATGTTTAGAAAACATGGTGTGAAAAGCGTTTGTTGATTTGTTGTGAGCAAGCACTTAAGAGTTCATACCCTAAATTCGTAAGGTCTTTCCTATTCTAAATACTTTCCTTGAGCGATAGTACTATCCATATCATATAAGGGTAGGCAGTACTATACATTGGATGTGCGGGTCATCGAAGGGTTATCGAGTCGTCATAGGGACTATCCATACCATAAAGAGGGTAGGAAGTCCTATGCGTTTGCGAATAGTCATAAAGGCAACATGTAGGGATACCTTAGTGTTCAAAGGGACTATCATCATTTAATCGAAGGCAACTCGAGGGAAGAGATCATTTCATTGTAGGTAACTCGAACGGACTATGATCTTTTTTCCGAAGGGACAATGATGGTTTTGAATCATAGGCAGCATGTGCTAAGGTATCCCTACGCTTCGAAGGACTTGACTATTATTTTCCGAAAGGCAACATAAGAGGGGAAACCCTAGAGGTGAGTGTGTGAACAAGTAAAAAAGTGTGTTATGTTCAGGTATTTTAATCTTGGAAGTTAGTGATCTAACGGTTGATTTTATCTTGCCATACAATCCTATTAGCCGTGCATCTAAACAGATCATAATAGCAATTATAAGGGTGCGGAAAGTAAAAAGCAGAAAAATAAAGCCCTAATTACTATTACATCAAAAAATGAATAATTGCGACCTATATAACTTCTAATATTTAAAATGAAGCGATAAAAGTAGCATGCAACATTCATAGAGTTTGAGATGAGAAGAGAATCGGAAGAAATTTGGAATTGGAAAAATTAAGGTTAATAAGATTTAAGTAAAACCTAAATTAATTATTCGAAATTAATCACCTAATGCATTAACTATATAATTAAGTTAAATATATACAAAACAAAAATTAATTAACTAAACCTATATCTAATTATTTTTAACCTAAAAATCTAAACAAAGAAAAACCCATTTTTTTGTTATTTTTATGATTAAAATTAATTAATTAAAATAATTGTGAAAATCAATTTGATATATTAAAAAAAGATCTAATTTTAAATTAGTAAGTTAATTATGTGTTAATAGTTGGTTAAAAAAAACTTGTAATTAGTGGTTAAAATAGAAAAAAGAAGAAAAGAAAAAGTAAGCAAAAACAATATAAGAAGGTAAAAAAAATAATTAGGGAAAACCAGGCGTATGATCAGATGCGGTGGATCTATGAAGGTGCACCATGAGGAGTACTTCCAGGATCCTTGGATCAGGTATTGGGGAGTTCCAACGAAGGGAGCATGAGAGTCTACCGTGGGTGCGTGTTGGCTGACTTCACCGGAACTGAGAACAAATTGAATCAGTAAAGAGTTAAAAATTATATACTTGGGTAGGACTCGAACCCACGTTTGAAGCGATGTGCATCCCTTCCTTTTGCCAAGCGTGCTACCTGCTTATTATTGTTAAACGACAAAACAAAAATTTAATAATATTAAAACATAATTTGAATTGTCAATTCAAACACAAACTCAGACGTGGGCCCCTGGGAAGTTGACTGGCGAATCAGAAGCGGAGAGAGGGGACAGACTTTTTGACCATCCAATCGAAACGTCACACGCGTGCTCAAGAGTCCCATGCACTATTCATTGTCTTCTTCATCTATTGGCTACGATTTTACCTTGAATTTAGCTGCGATTTCTATTTCAAATATTCCTAGCAAAACCCTGAAGCTTTAAAACCTGCAAAAATGGTATCAAAAAGGAAAACACAGCGCCCAGATCTTCTCAACACATCATTACGAATGTGATGGTGTCTTCGTTTAGTACTAAAACGGCATGAAACACGGGACACGAAAAAAGAAAGCTCCGAGCCCTAACCATGGCGTCTCGCGTTTTATGCCCTAAAGCTTCACACCAACGATTCAGATCTCCTCTAAATATCAACATGAACTCAAACATGTGATTAGTTTTCATTAAAGTGAATTAAAATGCATGATGTAAGAAACCAAACGCTCATGAATATGGAGTGCATGATGAAACAGTTATGGACATCATGGACTCGGTTAAGGGTACACTCTTACCATATATTACCTCAAGAATACGATTCAGTGCCTGGAATTGATTGATAATGGTCGCAACCTAAAACCCGATTATGCTCTTTATCTTGAAATTTAGAACTTCAAACCCTAGTGTTTGCTGGCTGCCACTTCTCCTCTTTTTTCGTGTCTTGAGACCAGGATTCCTTTGGTTTATATAGGAGATGGATTAGGTTAACTTGTTTTTAAAAAGAATCACATTAAATCCAATTTTTGTTTATGAGAAATTTGATTGAAATTTTCCATATACAAACTTCCTATTCTTGACCAAATTCTATTTCTTGCCCTTTTCCAAATTTTGGATGCCCCATAATATTGATTTGAATTGATCAAAATCTTAACAAATCCAATATATGGTTTTTTATGATTTTATTTTATTTAACTTGTATTTAAATGAATAAATCTATAATTAAATAAAGCAAAAAGTTCAATAATTCTCATTTGAGGTTTCATGCCTTTTCTCAAATTTATCCAACTTCTGACAATCATAACTCGCTCAATTTTTATCCTATGAAGGTTTTATAGGACTTTTTGGAAAGCTCATGATGTCCTCTACAAGCCACTTTGGAAGCTTTTTTACATTTGAAGATTTTATCATGATGATATGGCTCCTGACAAAAAACAGCTTTTTGCGAACCTCTAGAAGGACCTGTAATGTTTTGGCTTATATCTCTTATGCGGAAGCATTTCTTGACCTTGGGCCCAACATCAAAGTTGTAGAGAATGAAATTTCCTTGAGAATAGGCTTTGTTTGGACAATTTAAAATGAACCAGGTGAGAGTTATGACCAGTCAAAGTTCGGTTGACTTTTGCTTATAAACCCTAATTTAGAAACTTGAACTTTTGATGATTTTTGAGCTTTTCTTAATGAATCATGATCAACCCTTGATCAAATGATGAATATTACTTCAAATGGAAGACGTTGATAAAAAAAATAAGGAGTTTTGACTGTATTTTGATCGTATTTGATTTTTAACCTAGCATGGTCGATTGTTGATCATTTGAGTTTTGACTGAACAAACTTGTGAATCAGAGCTTGAAACCTGATATGGGATTTCTTTGAAGCATATAGGAAGCCATGAAGTCCACTTGAGGTGTCAAAAACCTTATTTCCTTGAAAAGAAACCAAACCCTAATTAAGGATCTATTGCTTAGGAGAAGTGTGAGCATGCCCAATTCTTGTGTAGCCTTGAGCATCTGATGATCATATGAACCTGAGGAGATTTTTTGAACAAAAATAACTTTGAAATATGGTGGGCAATTTTTGGGGTATGACAGCTGCCCCTATTCAATCTTCTTAAACCTGAAGAGGTAGATTGGAACATCTGCCAATCGTGATCTGAAGGTAGAAGAGGATTGGACACTAGAATACCAAGAAATTTGCCCTTGCCGAGGTAAGGACATTTTGTAGGAGATGGGCTTAAAGATGCCATCCGGATGTTGGACAAGATATTTGTCTGAAGCAGATGCTTTTCAGATTGAGTTATATGCATTGATTGTATCTGAAGGGGAGATTCATCAAACTGAAGTAACGTCTTTAAAGAAGACTACTTGGAGAGGTTCCTGAATAGGATAGATCATCGACTGATGTGAAAGAGATTAGGCTTTAAACAAAGCTCGCGAAGAAGCGTCTTGTAGAAGATTAACTGAGAAACTCCTTGAAAGGGCAGTAGATGTCTTAGAACATGTTGAACAATATTGCCTATACAGGTTGATGTCTTAAACAAGATTAACCTAGAAAGGCTCTTAGGAAGGATATGATATGTCTTATACAAGACTACCTAGAAAGGCTCCTAGAAAGGATATGATACATCTTAGAAAAGACTACCAAAAAAGGTTCCTAGAAAGGATAAAAACGTCTTAGAAAAGACTACCTAGAAAGGCTCCTAGAAAGGATAATAAACGTCTTAAAAAAGACTACCTAGAAAGGTTCCTAGAAAGGATATGATATGTCTTAAACAAGACTACCTAGAAAGGCTCATAGAAAGGATATAATATGTCTTAAACAAGACTACCTAGAAAGGTTCCTAGAAAGGATATGAATCATCTTAGAAAATATTACCTAGAAAGGTTCCTAGAAAGGATATGAAACATCTTAGAAAAGATTACCTAGAAAGGTTCCTAGAAAGGATGAGAGGTTCTTTGATTGTTTTTGAATTATCTTTAAGGAAAGACCCGAAAGGAAGTATCAGAATTATATTTGTCTTTGAATGAGTGTTGAGATTGACTTGTTGATACGATTGTATTTGCACCGTACTTGGATGATAATATTCTTTTGATTATGAAGTGACCTGAAAAGAGAAAGATTAGTTTTATGCAATATCATGATGCATGTATTGAGATTCTCGAAATAAACGAGAGTATTGTATGTTATGCATGTATTTATGAATGATGCAGGGATGGACTATATAGTCGAAACATATTGATAATTCTTGTATAACAACTGCTGGTTGAGAAAATAAATCTCTGTGTGCTGTTGGAGATAATGACAAGAGAATTCCTGTCTTTCGTTCGATGATATCCAGCTGAGGATTTTTGGTCTTCGCTTGGGGATGAGAGTGACTTGAGTGATCTGATCCTGATGTATCCCGGGGACAAGAGAGATGAGTATATTATCCGACCAGATTTCTGAGCAGCAACTTTAATGGAAATAGCGAGTTTGAATAACCTTGTTGGAGGAAAAGATTGTGTCGGAGAACCGGAAGTGTCGGAGATATAAAATTCGTTGGGGAACCACGTCTTTGTTAGGAAGAGATTATTTGGAGATAACTTTTTAAAGTGCTAGGTGGGGATATATTCTGAAAACTGCTCTGTGGGGAAAGTTCCCAGAGATTTTCAATTTTCCATTGCCCCTTGTCTTTTAGTACTTGCTGTTGAAAAACACTTGCGAGAGTATACCTGCCCCTGGAATCAATAGCTTGGTATGTTCGATACTTGAATTTGGAATTAGAACTTCAAAGAAGAGACAGATACTGACATCATCTGATGCTAGTAGCTAAATAGCATTTGTTAAGATTTGTGAGTGATGTGACATGCCCCCAGTGATGGACTAACTTCTCTGGTTTTCAGTGCCTCTGAGAGGTTCTATGAATCATGACTAGTTTTCCCCTAGTAGATGGGATAATAATATGTCGTGCCCCTCGTGTAAACAAGCTTTTAGCTGATCGAGTCATGCATACGAGACGTCTCTGCAAATTTATCTGTCGGGAGGACTTTTAGTCATTAATTATGCCCTATGCAGATTCTTCCTAATGCCAAACATTTGAAATTACGTAGACAAAATTGTTTTATAATGACACTCATTAAAATGCAATGCATATGTCTGTCTTGGAGTTTAAAAACAATTTTAGTAAAACAAAATATGTAAGAAAGTGATATTTGTAAAAACATGATATCTACTCAAGATTTTTGGTAAACTTTAAGGAGTCAAGGTACCCTTTTTGTGACAGTACGCTTTCGAACTAACCATGCTTCAGCTAGGACTTTCAAGGGTTGTAACGTGGCTTGGTTCACGATTTAAGAAACAAAGGATAAAGGCTTAAAGTTTATTTGTACCCATCCCAATCTTCGTGATGTTCTTCGATCTTATGCTCAGTTAACTTTGCATTTAAGTTCTAGCAGGTCTTGAAGTCGTAATGTTGACTTTTGATGATGGTTAAAGCACCGAAAGTTTATTTGAAAAGGCAGTCATCCTTTTTGTAATTTTTTCTTTTGTCGAGGATTTGTAGTATCCTCTTTTTTGACTTTATTATCCCTAACTTTTGCCTGAACTATTTATTTTGAGATTACAGTCAGCGGGATGTTTCGATTTTTGATAAGTCTCCTTCATAGGTTTTGACTTAACAATTTTCTTTTTCTTTTATGGATATTGACTGCCTGACTTGAGAGTTACGGGAATCCATCACTTGTGTAAAGCACCTAGTATAATTGAGGTAATTGAGTAACTACCCTGCCCCAGGTTATGATTAAAGGTTTTAATCTGTATGAGAAAGAAAACTTCTACTTCTTAGGCTCGAAGGGGTTGACGAGGGATTAACATCCTTATATGTCCATTGTTTAGGAATTGAAACAATGCCTGTACATCGTCAGCATAGTCCGTTCAAAAGCATACTGTATGAGGTTGTGGTATCGTTTTCGTCATCCTCCCTCAAAAGGCTTACAGCTTTAGCGAGAATTAAATATCATAAAGAAAACCAAGTAAAAACAAAGTTTAATATAGCAATAGGAAGAGAAATAAATCAAGACAAACGTATGCAATGCATCAATGATTATGATAAAATAAATAGAGTCTGACATAAGACGAATGTTTAAACAAACAGGAAAGAAATTGCGAATGCGAGTAAATTAATGATCTAAATAGCCATCCTTTAGACTTTGTGTGGCTTCTCTGGTTGGCCAAATTCAACGATCTCTTCTTCAATCAAGTCTTGAATTTTATGTTTCAATGTCCCACACTCTTCTGTATCGTGACCAGGACTATTTGAATGGTAAGCACATCTTGCATGATGTTTGTACCCAGGGACGGGATTAGCAGGAGCTGAGTATGGAGGCAGTAGGGTTATCAGACTTCGATCGAGCAGGTGTTGCAAAGCTTGAGCCAATGGCATGTGTAGCGGGGTAAATGACCTCTTGGGTTTTGATTTCCAAGTACGTTGGCCACCTTGTTGTTTACGTTCATCTTTCTGTTGTTGTTGTGTTGGAGCCTGACTAGAGACCAGGACTTCCCCAACGGTGTTGGATTAATTCTTTCCATTGTATGGCTTTTTTACATTTCCAAAAGAAGTAGACGCCTGAATTTTTCCGCTTCGGATACCACTTTCAACACGTTCTCCAGTCACTATGAGGTCGGTGAAACCATACGAGGAGTTACCAAGTAAATGGCTGTAGAAAGGACCATTTAGTGTATTCATGAACATGTCAACTAACTCTCGGTCATTTATGGGAGGTTGGACTCTGCCAGCCAAGTCTCTCCATTTCTGAGCATATTCTTTGAAGTTTTCATTAGGTCCCATGGACATGCTTTGTAATTGTGTACGAGTTGGCGCAAGATCAGCATTGTATTGGTACTGCGTGTAGAAAGCAACAGCCAAGTCTTCCCATGTATGGATGTTGGTACCCTCCAGTTGATAGTACCATTCGAGTTGAGTTCCAGATAGGCTCTCTTGGAAAAAGTGGATCCATAGCTTCTTATCGGCGGTATGAGGTTGAATCTTCCTTACATAAGACCTCAAGTGCAATTTAGGACAAGAGACTCCATCATATTTTGCGAAAGTTGGAATCTTGAATTTCAAAGGGATAACAACTCCAAAGATGAGTCCTAGCTCCGCAAAATCCAGACTGAGGACCTTCTGAATTTCCATAGCTTTCATACGTTCTTCCAATAATTTGTACTTGTCATCAGGATGTTCGTCCTCATAGTAATAGTCCTCTTCGTCCTCGGAAGGCTTGGCAGAATCATGGTTACTTTTTGCCTCAGTCTTGATACTAGCATCATCCTCTTCGTCACTGTCTTTAGAGGCCTCGGCATCCCTTAGTTGCAAGATCGGTCTAAGCCTTTTCCTTAGAATCTTCTTGCCTTTCTTCTTTTTATTCTTGGTAAGGAGTGCTTTCAGTTCATCTTGCCCCTTGGACAAGTTCAGGATCAAATCTTGAAACTGGGCGTTTTGAGCTTGAAGGTCTTTGACTGATTGCTCGAGATTCATGATGCTGAAATAAACAGCGAGGAGGTGAGAAACCTATCGTGGAAACCTGTTATGCGATGTTTATGATATGTGTATGCAATGTTTTCAAGGATCCTTAAGGAATTTAGTTTGCAGCTTTAAAAAAAAGTTGATTGCATCTTCGTCTAAAGAATTTTCATTTTGGACGTCCTTCTACGAGAATCAAGCTCACCATGTCCAGTGGGTCATAGCCTCTGATTTGGGATACCTCTGAATTTGAAGGCGTATGGCTAGAGAAGAATAAATCCTCTTTCCCCTTGATAGGTACTGTGTCTTTGAACTGGAAGGCATATGGCTAGAGGAAAATAAATCCTCTTGCCCCTAGATAAAATATCCAGTCCTTGATAGGAGCACCTGAAATCGCGCGCCCTAAATCCTTTCGATCCTTGAAAGGGTTAGTCAATCATGCTATATTATAATGTCATGATGTTATGCGAATGCAATGCATTAGGCCACACACAAGGTAATAAGGACAAGCATATCCTATAATCAAAACCTACAAGGAAATCATGTGGTTAGATAACAAACAGTTATATAACAAACAAGTCACACAAGAGTCCTTGGGTTAAAAGGCTTGCATGGAGTCTGACCAGGTAACTACCCTTCCCCAATAGGTACTTCTAAGGATAAGATGAAATCAGAAACAGGTTCTACTAGGTCATTCAGAATTGTCAGCCCTTCTAAAGCACCCTCGGACATGATGCATTTGCACCATGCAATGATACTTTGAGAGATAACCTATCTGAATTGTAGCATCGCGTAGCGACTAGTTCACAACATTTGTCAAGAGTAGTCTCCCCACTACGTTCCTAAAGGTCCTTGAGCTCCGGTGCACCCAAAGTTACATATATAGACCTCCCTCATTTGAGAAAGGTGTGCATATATCTATGGAGTCCTAACTCAAGCGTGAATTTCATATTGACTCATCTCCCACATATGTGAAAGAGGTCGCCATGACTATGCCACTCTTATCTTAAGTGTACTTGAATCCGGGTATAGGATTCGTCCTTCACTTAATTCTCAAGCAACCTTAAGAAGTAAAGCAAACAAAACAAGCATATTATATGATCTAATCTCTAAGGTAACCCTTTTGTTTATAATCCCCAACAGAGTCACCAGTTCTGTAATACGGTGAACTGACTTTTATTTTAATAAGCAACAATGTTGCGGTGAGCAAGAGTCGCCACCGACTTTTATTTTATCCAATTAGGAAAGGTATAAAAGAACAGGAAAGACCTTTTTTGAAAAGAGATTGAGTTCGGGGGGTAGGTTACGAAAAGGGAAGGTGTAAGCACCCTTTTCATCTGTAGTTATATATGGGCTCTTAGTTGCTTGGCTCACTTTTGTTTGAAATGTTTCATTTGTTTGAAAGAGTAGTGTGTGTTTAGAAAAACACTTTTGTTTTCAAAATGTCTAAAAAGACAAATGTTTAGAAAACATGGTGTGAAAAGCGGTTGTTGATTTGTTGTGAGCAAGCACTTAAGAGTTTCTACCCTAAATTCGTAAGGTCTTTCCTATTCTAAAGACTTTCCTTGAGCGATAGTACTATCCATACCATATAAGGGTAGGCAGTCCTATACATTGGATGTGAGGGTCATCGAAGGGTTATCGAGTCGTCATAGGGACTATCCATACCATAAAGAGGGTAGGAAGTCCTATGCGTTTGCGAATAGTCATAAAGGCAACAGGTAGGGATACCTTAGTGTTCGAATGGACTATCATCATTTAATTGAAGGCAACTCGAGGGACGAGATCATTTCATCGTAGGTAACTCGAAGGGACTATGATCTTTTTTCCAAAGGGACAATGATGATTTTGAATCGTAGGCAGCATGTGCTAAGGTATCCCTACATTTCGAGGGACTTGACTATTATTTTCCGAAAGGCAACATTAGAGGGGAAACCTTAGAGGTGAGTGTGTGAACAAGTAAAAAAGTGTGTTATGTTCAGGTATTTTAATCTTGGAAGTTAGTGATCTAACGATTGATTTTATCTTGCCATACAATCCTATTATCCATGCATCTAAACAGATAATAATAACAGTTATAAGGATGCGGAAAGTAAAAAGCAGAAAAATAAAGCCCTAATTACTATTACATCAAAAAATGAATAATTGCGACCTATACAACTTCTAATATTTAAAATAAAGCGATAAAAGTAGCATGCGACATTCACAGAGTTTGAGATGAGAAGAGAATCGGAAGAAATTTGGAATTGGAAAAATTAAGGTTAATAAGATTTAAGTAAAACCTAAATTAATTATTCGAAATTAATCACCTAATGCATTAACTATCTAATTAAGTTAAATATATACAAAACAAAAATTAATTAACTAAACCTATATCTAATTATTTTTAACCTAAAAATCTAAACAAAGGAAAACTATTTTTTGTTATTTTTATGATTAAAATTAATTAATTAAAATAATTGTGAAAATCAATTTGATATATTAAAAAAAGACCTAATTTTAAATTAGTAAGTTAATTATGTGTTAATAGTTGGTTAAAAAAACTTGTAATTAGTGGTTAAAATAGAAAAAAGAAGAAAAGAAAAAATAAGCAAAAACAATATAAGAAGGTAAAAAAAAATATAATTAGGGAAAACCAGGCGTATGATCAAATGCGGTGGATCTATTAAGGTGCACCATGAGGAGTACTTCCAGGATCCTTGGATCAGGTCTTGGGGAGATCCAATGAAGGGAGCATGAGATTCTACCGTGGGTGCGTGTTGGCTGACTTCACCGGAACTGAGAACAAATTGAATCAGTAAAGAGTTAAAAATTATATACTTGGGTAGGACTCGAACCCACGTTTGAAGCGATGTGCATCCCTTCCTTTTGCCAAGCGTGCTACCTGCTTGTTATTGTTAAACGACGAAACCAAAGTTTATTAATATTAAATCATAATTTGAATGGTCAATTCAAACACAAACTTAGACGTGGGCCCTTGGGAAGTTGACTGGCGAATCAGAAGCGGAGAGAGGGGACAGACTCTTTGACCATCCAATCGAAACGTCACACGCGTGCTCAAGAGTCCCATGCACTATTCATTGTCTTCTTCATCTAGTGGCTACGATTTTACCTTGAATTTAGCTGCGATTTCTATTTCAAATATTCCTAGCAAAACCCTTAGGCTTTAAAACCTGCAAAAATGGTATCAAAAAGGAAAACACAGTGCCCAAATCTTCTCAACACATCATTACGAATGTGATGGTGTCTTCGTTTAGTACTAAAATGGCATGAAACACGGGACACGAAAAAAGAAAGCTCTGAGCCCTAACCATGGCGTCTCGCGTATTATGCCCTAAAGCTTCACACCAACGATTCAGATCTCCTCTAAATATCAACATGAACTCAAACATGTGATTAGTTTTCATTAAAGTGAATTAAAATGCATGATGTAAGAAACCAAACGCTCATGAATATGGAGTGCATGATGCAACAGTTATTGACATCATGGGGCTCGGTTAAGGGTACACTCTTACCATACATTACCTCAAGAATACGATTCAGTTCCTGAAATTGATTGATAATGGCCGCAACCTGAAACCCGATTATGCTCTTTCTCTTGAAATTTTGAACTTCAAACCCTAGTGTTTGTTGGCTGCCACTTCTCCAAATTTTTTCGTGTCTTGAGACCAGGATTCCTTTGGTTTATATAGGAGATGGATTAGGTTAACTTGTTTTTAGAAAGAATCACATTAAATCCAATTTTTGTTTATGAGAAAATTTGATTGAAATTTTCCGTATACAAACTTCCTATTCTTGACCAAATTCTATTTCTTGCACTTTTCCAAGTTTTGGATGCCCTATAATATTGATTTGAATTGATCAAAAACTTAACAAATCCAATATATGGTTTTTTATCATTTTATTTTATTTAACTTGTATTTAAATGAATATATCCATAATTAAATAAAACAAAAATCACAAAATAGATAAGAATTGGTTTATGGGCTTCCATGAGGCCATAAACACGTGGGAAACTCAAATGTGGAGGCCCAATACTAAAAAGTTCAATAATTCTCATTTGAGGTTTCATGCCTTTTCTCAAATTTATCCAACTTCTGACGATCATAACTCGCTCAATTTTTGTCCTATGAAGGTGTTATAGGACTTTTTGAAAAAGCTCATGATGTGCTCTACAAGCCACTTTGGAAGCTTTTTTGCATTTGAAGAATTTATCATGATGATATGGCTCCTGACAAAAAACAGCTTTTTGCGTACTTCTAGAAGGACCTGTAATGTTTTGGCTTATATCTCTTATGCGGAAGCATTTCTTGACCTTGGGCCCAACATCAAAGTTGTAGAGAATGAAATTTCCTTGAGAATAGGATTTGGTTAGAAAATTTATGATATACCAGGTGAGAGTTACGACCATTCAAAGTTCGGTTGATTTTTGCTTATAAACCCTAATTTAGAAACTTGAATTTTTGATGATTTCTCAGCTTTTCTTAATGAATCATGATCAACCCTTGATCAAATGATGAATATTACTTCAAATGGAATCAGAGCTTGAAACCTGATATGGGATTTCTTTGATTGTATTTTGATCGTATTTGACTTTTAACCTAGCATGGTCGACTGTTGATCATTTGAGTTTTGACTGAACAAACTTGTGAATCAGAGCTTGAAACCTGATATGGGATTTCTTTGAAGTATATAGGAATCCATGAAGTCCACTTGAGGTGTCAGAAACCTTATTTCCTTGAAAAGAAAACAAACCCTAATTAAGGATCTATTGCTTAGGAGAAGTGTGAGCATGCCCAATTCTCGTGTAGCCTTGAGCATCTGATGATCATATGAACCTGAGGAGATTGTTTGAACAAAAATAACTTTTAAATATGGTGGGCAAATTTTTGGGTATGACAGAGAGATACCATTTGATGGCAACTAAGAAACTTCAACATCTTTTAGAAGATATCTCGGATGAAGAGAAAATCTCCAAAGGTTTGTTTCCTCATCAAACTTCTCACCAGAGATTGTTGGAGAGATGCCATTTGATGGCAACTAAGAAACTTCATCATCTTTTGGAAGATATTTTGAATGAAGAGAAAATCTCCAAGGGTTTGTTCCCTCATCAAACTTCTCACCAGAATTTGTTGGAGAGATACCATTTTATGGCAACTAAGAAACTTCATCATCTTTTGGAAGATATCTCGGATGAAGAGAAAATCTCCAAGGGTTTGTTCCCTCATCAAACGTCTCACCAGAACTTGTTAGAGAGATACCATTTGAGGGCAACTAAGAAACTTCATCATCTTTTAGAAGATATCTCGGATGAAGAAAAAATCTTCAAGGGTTTGTTTCCTCATCAAATTTCTCACCAGTAATTGTTGGAGAGATACCATTTGATGGAAACTAAGAAACTTCATCATCTTTTGGAAGATATCTCGGATGAAGAGAAAATCTCCAAGGGTTTGTTCCCTCATCAAACTTCTCACCAGTACTTGTTGGAGAGATACCATTTGATGGCAACTAAGAAACTTCATCATCTTTTTTGGACGATATCTCAGATAAAGAGAAAATCTCCAAAGGTTTGTTTCCTCATCAAACTTCTCACCAGTACTTGTTAGAGAGATACCAACTTCATCATAAAAGTGGACGAAATGTCTTTGGGAAGAAAACTACCATTCATCGACTTATGCTGAGAAAGCCTTGGCAGTGAACAAACTGTCTTCCGGAGGAAGACTACCATTCGTCGACTGCTGGAGAATCTAAGAGTGGACAAACTATCTCCCGAAGAAAGACTACCATTTGTCAATCCTTGCCGAGGAATCTGAACTATTTTCTTGGAGAAGACCACCATTCGTCGACTCTGTGGGGAAATTCAAACGCGAACAACTTGTATCCTTGGAGAAGATTGCCAACTATCGATCTGTCAGAGAATCTCGGTTGGAGAATCCCAAAAGTGACCAAACTCTCTTCTTGAAGAAGACCACTATCGTTGACTTTGCTTGGGAGCAACAACGGAAGTGAACAAATTATCTCTTTGAGGGAGATTACCATTTGCTAACTTGCTAGGGATTTCTCAAAGTAAACAAACTATCTTCTTGAGGAAGACCACCATTTGTTAACCTCTTGGGGAAATTCGGGTATATGAACTTTCTTTCTTAAGAAGAAAATTCTTTCACGACTTTGTAGGGGAAGCTTGAGTATATACCCAAGTGACTCGAGCAATAACAGGATCAAAGCCTAACTAGACTATACTAACTATGTAATCATGCATGAATGTTATGATGATTATAAAGTGAATGTGAATAGAATTGTCGCGGATGTGAACTCCTATGACTTGAATTTTTGTTGATCAGAAGATGTCTTCTCCTTACAGTTTGCACTCCGTTGGGGATACCTGGTTACCGGTCGTCCGCTGTTTGAAGTGAGTGAAATGATTTGAATTGAAGATCCGTCATCGGGAGATGTTCGCAAAGCGACCTCATGGGGAAATTTTGATTCCCGGAGTCTCAACCGTTCTCGGAGCAACTGTTTGCATTCTTCCTATTGTTTGTAAACCTTGGAAATAAATTTCACCTTTATTTTGTTAGTATATTCATTTTATTTTATGAAAACATTTGTTTCAAGAAAATGACTATCAGACCTAAAAATGCATTTTAAGAAACTGAATAAGACTCGATTGCAAAGAAAAGGCACAAGGCTCAAATTATCATTTATGAAATGGTAATGAGCCAAAGGCTTGATCCCATGGAGTATTTACAAAGTTGGAAATTGGTAATTTTCGGGAAAAGGGATACGATGAAACGTGACGACCATTATCTTTCCCTTCCACTCTGTATCGCGTTGTATTCGTGCTTCGTAGAAGATGACCTACTGATGATGAATACTCCGCTTTGGATTTTTTAAATGATCAAGTATGTCCTGAACACAATTACTTTCCATGTATCCCTAACTTTTGCATAGACTACCCCTTTCGGGTTTTAAGTCTACCGGGATTGATTATTATTATTTTTATGTCTCTAACTTTTGCCTTAATCACCCTTTCGGGTTTTCGATCCACCGAGACGCTCTTTTTTGCCTAAGTCGCTCTCTGCGAGTTTTCAACTTAGTGAGCTGTTCTTTTAATTATTTAGGCGAAGTATTTCTCGACTGCGTCGACGTTCACAGGACGGGTGAATTCTTCTCCCTCCATAGTCGTGAGTATTAAGGATCCTCCTGAGAAAGCTCTCTTGACCACGTATGGGCCGTCATAATTGAGAGTCCACTTGCCCCTAGAATCTGTGAGAAAAGATTGAATCTTTTTGAGCACAAAGTTGCCTTCTTTGATTGTGCGAGGTCGAACCTTTTTGTCGAAAGCTTTCTTCATTCTTTGTTGATATAACTGTCCGTGGCATAAAGTTGTCATGCGCTTTTCTTCGATTAAGTTCAACTCATTGAATCTATTTTGATACCACTCGGCTTCTGTTAATTTTGCCTCCATCAAGACTCTCATTGATGGGATCTCAACCTCTACGGGTAGGACTGCAAACGGGAGCATTTCATGCACATCTTTGTAAGTGATGACCATCTTCTGAATGATTTTCTTGATGTTTTTGTTAGCTGCTTCTACAACTCCATTCATCTTTGGTCTATAAGGAGACGAGTTGTGATGTTCAATCTTGAATTCTTCACAAAGTTCCTTCATCATTTTGTTGTTCAAATTTGACCCATTATCAGTGATTATCTTGCTAGGAATGTCGTAGCGACAGATGATGTGATTCTTGATAAACCTGACGAAAACTTGTCTTGTGACGTTTGCGTATGAAGCTGCTTCGACCCACTTGGTGAACTAGTCTATGGCTACCAAGATGAAGCGATGCCCATTGGACGCTTTTGGCTCGATAATTCCAATCATGTCGATTCCCCACATGGAGAAAGGCCAAGGGGAAGAGAGTATGTTGAGAAGAGATGGTGGCACATGAATCTTATCGGCGTAGATCTGACATTTATGACACCTCTTTGCATACTGGTAGCAATCTAACTCCATCGTCAGACAATAATATCCTGCTCTCAGTATTTTCCTTGTCATGGTGTGTCCATTGGTGTGAGTTGTCATACCCCAAATTTGTCCTACCCTTTAATTTCTAACTGGCTTTAGACTCGCATTTCATCTGCATCTCTCCATTAGGTCATTTGCATAACCTCACATTCATGCATTAAATAAACACCTAAAGTATGGGATCAAGGGACCAGGGAGTGAATTAAGGTCTCATATAGGCCTTGCCACTTGCTTAGTTATTTCTGCAAAAGGTGCTTGTTACTAGATCAGAAGATTAATTTAGTCTTTTGAAAAGTATTTGATCACATGGTTTATGTACGAGGAACATCAGCGAGGTTAGGGTTTATACTGTGGTTCATCACTTCAAGGTCTCAGTTGGCATTCATCGCCATTTAAGGTTTGGTTCACCAGGTTACTTGGGGTACAAGCTATTTGTTTAAAGCGTCATTGAAAGAGTGTGGATGCATTCATCTGGAGTTTATACTGGGCTATTTTCAAAATTGAAAGCCAATGACTAAAGCTTTGACTTTTGGTCAAAGTCAATCATAGAAGGTTGACTCCTTTGGCCAATGACCATACCAAGAGGTCTTGAGCTTTCACCTCACTGATAATATGTGAGTCAGCATTGCAAGATGAGGAAAAGGTTTGAAAATCAAATGGGAAAAGTGTAGGGAAAAACATTCAAATATAGTTCGAAAGAAAAGGACCATTTCATTACATTTTTAAGTCACATAAATCCAATTATCTTCCATTTCATGGGCATTCGCCATTTGCTACGCTATGTTACAAAGACAAATACAAGAGTCATCAAAAAAAATCGAGCAAGCTACAATAGACATATTCTTAAAGTTTCTTCAAGGTTGCTCCAAGCTTTCAACATGACAACTCCCAAGAATTCATGATATTGCTTCAAATTCCACATGAAGTTATGCTTTTCACCAACCTGCATGTACATGAGAAAAGTAAGAAGGTCATTACACATTGGGTACAAAAATGACTTAAACTCCAGCCATCTCTAAATCCTAAACCAGTTCCACAAACCATCCATTCAAATCATTTAATAATACAATGCCGCCCCATTTCATATCACTCAAAGAAAGCCACGCTACCTGCAGCCAGATTTTCTAACACTCCCATTCGACCATAATTTCCAAACTGTCACAGCACACCAACAGCTACTAAACAATTCCAAATTCCAACTACCTCCTAATTTTCCATTTAACATAGGTATAGCCCTTGCATAAACCATGAGAAATTGGTTCCAACCATGACAAAGCCTCATGCCCATTTTCTGGACCTGACTGAACAATCTGCAGCCACACCCCTTTCAGCTTAATCCAAAACAAAAATGATAAGTTGCAGTCAATAACAACCCAAAACCATACTCTGCACAATACACAAGTCAGCCCCTTTGCAGCAAACAGAAAAAACAAACAACAGCCCCATTCATAACAAAAATCAAATAATTCCATACATCCATACACACACACTTCAGTCTCTAACATATAACCTAACCTAGCCATAACTGCACCAATCCTAGCTTTCAATCTATTTCTTAACAGTCAACCCCATACATTCATACACTAATCAGACACATTCACTCACTGCACACACATTATCTCAGCCTGTTCATTAAAACTTAAGATGCATCCACAACATACCCACCATGTACAAAATATTCCAAACAGTTTTAACTAACCTTACAAAGCCTAGCCAACTAACAAACTTTCAAAGAAACTGAACATACCACAAGAACCCAACCATACCCGCCAGTCTAGTCATTCAAATGCCACGCCTATCTTCACTATTAAACCACCAGCGGCCTGCACAATCAAAACAGAATCCAAGCACCAAGGCAGCCCTGCATTAAACAGAAGAAAAACAATCAGTTCAAAATCATGCAGTCCACACCAATACAAAAAACCAACATAAAAGGGTTACTAATTGCCTTAGCTTGCAGCCATACCTTGCTCTGTCACACATCTGTTTGAGGTCACCCTAGCTCTCCATACTTCCTTAACTACCTTAAACCAAGAACTCAGCCTCACTCTCCTTTTATGAACCTGCCAACAAAAAGTGGAAACATCAAACAATTCACACTCATACAACCCATACACATCATTACTGCATTCATATCAATTCAAAACCTAAAAAATTTACATGAGCAGAATTATATCCAGAAACATTCAGCCACTTCATTCGCAACCAATACAAAAAAGAGGACCAAATCAGTCCCCGCACATATTTACAATCAGCCCTGCATCAAACACAAGAAACCACACAGCCACCTTACATCAATCCCATACACAAAAAGAAGTGAAAAATCAGAAAAATGTGCTGCAAACATAGTCCCACATTCAAGAAATCAAAAAAAGCTAGGCTGCAATCATACCTTGAGTCCCACATTCAAGAATCCATCACCATTACCCAATCATTGCCCATATAAAAGGCCAGTTTCACTTACCTACAGGACACGAAAGAAAAAAGCACAAGCTTCCTCATCGTTTCGCTTGCAAACGTTGAAAGAAGAAGTGCATAGTTAAAAGTTCAAACACCCACCATTCATCATTCATCACTCTCATCTTCTTCACCATCTTCACTATCATCCCCTCAGACACCTAAAAGCACGATCACTGATCTTCATCATAGTTTCGCTTGTAAACTTTGAATGAAGAGGTGCTAAAGCCTAAGTCCCCACGCCATTCCTTCCATCCCCTCTGAACACACGCTTTATCAATCACCCTCAACTCTCTCTCACAATTCTGCAACCTCCCTCAAACCTCCTTCAATTGCACGATTCAGACCATCACTCCACCATTATCTTCACCCTCTCAACCTCACTCGCCCTCGCGCAGTAATTCAATAAAGAAACCACACACAAGACTCAGAGAATCGAAAAGAAGAAGAGGAGGCGAATCGCAGATCAAAGAACAATCAAGAAATCACCTGAAATATCGCGTTCATTTCGCCGACCATAGTTCAGAGCCTCATCTCCGGATTTCTCAATTTCGAAGCTCCTTCTACACATCAGCGGCGATTGAACGGTGATTAAAGAGTTCTCGCCCGAGAAGGTGGTACCGCCGCCACCGGAGTTGCCACACAGAGGTTGTTTCTAAACCCTAATCCCATCTGATCTCTCTCGTCTTTGTATTTTTTTTATCTTCTATTTTGTTACAGTTTTTTTTACTTCCTGAATCAATAAGGGTGAATGTCATGGATCGATTAACCGAAACTTTCATTGGGCCTGATACACGAATTCCTCTTACACCCCCGTTTAGCCAGCGTACCACCACCATTTTGCACAAACAATGCTGAACAAACAATTTAGCCTTGGGCCAGAATTACTCATGCACCCCCTATGGCCCATTGATCACTTTTTTGCTGAAAGAAACATAACAAAAACACTTCTGGGCTGGGCCTAGCGCCCTTGTTGCTGTTTTCACCCCTAAGGTCGTCTTACACCCCTCAGTTCTCTCCTTTTTAATCAAATTCCTTTATTTTTATTTTTCTTTTTCTTACAATTTTAAATACTAATATTTCCTTGTCATTTTAGACTTTAATCCGCTTTTGACATATAAAATTGTTCATAAAAAAGATATTAGTTTAGTCTAATTTTCTTTTAGTTTCTAATCGAATTTTCCCAATAAAATCAATACATAAAGATGGTAGTTGTTTAGACTACTTGTCTGGTCTTTCTACTTGATTTCTAATATTTTCTTTCATAAAACTATAAAAATAATAGTACTTTTAATTCACTTTTGTGCTGTGTTTTGACTTGTTCTTTTTCATGTTCTTATGCTATTCTCAATATTATACTTAGCGCCTTATTTTCATGCTTCTTTTAAACCCTAATGATCGGGAAATTATAGCAAGTGTACTATTTCCTCGATGTAGTAGTAAAGAAGGGTAAATACCCAGTATCGAACTCGCGGACTGCGTGTAAACTACAAGTTTCACAATGATTCAATTGAACAAAAATATCATGGGGGTTGTTTTGGTTTGTTTGATTAATTAGAATTACTAGAAATAAATAAAACACTAAATAAAAGATAGCTTGGTGCAAATATGAGCAGATATGCTAAGGTAGATGTATGAATCCTATGTAACTCCTTGAAACCACCGTGTTCATGAGATGATTTAATTATAACTGTGTATCAATTCTATAAATAGTTCTCCCTAATTCCTTAGTGAAGAACCCCTTAACACTAATTAGACAATCTCAATTCCTCAATAACTGAATTTAGTATTAGGTCTTTTATGCATTAGAGTCTAGAATGAATGATCACTAAAGTGCAATCCTTATTCCTAAGCGATTTGCCGGAAGTGTTTTGATTCACAAGCATTAGGGAGGTTTGTCACGCCAAACCCTAACCATAGAACGATAAGATACTTTCCAATATAATAAAGCATTAAGAACAATGAATCAAAAACTCAATTTATAATTAAACATCAAATTCATCAACAACGGTTGTGACAATTCATCACATAAAAAGATTCAGGGACATCACCCCTAGCATAGTGTTGTTTAGCTACTCATAATGATAAAGAAAACAACAAGAGTAATTGAAGTCATTACAAGAAATTAGTGGTTGATATGATCTCCAATCGCCAGTGCTCTTGAAGATCTTCTTCCAAAACCCTTGACTCTTCTTTCTCTGTAATTCTCTCTGCTCGATGATCCAAGATGCCTCTCTTCTATTCCTGTTAGGTTTTAGTAGTGTTGCTTCACTCACTCAGTATCCGGAATGACCGAAATACCCTTAATGAGGCCCAAGGTTTCCAAAATATCAAAATTAGAACATCTGCCCGCGCTCAACAACACGGGCCGTGTGCAGGAACACGGGTGCCCGTGTTGTCCATCTGGCCCTCACCTCAAAATTCACTTTCTGGGCACTTTTCCACACGGGCCGTGTGCAGGAACACGGGTGCCCGTGTAAAACCTCTGTTTTGCTCTCCAGAATCCACTTTCCAGGCAGCTTTTGACACGGCCGTGTGGGTGCACACGGGTGCCCGTGTTGGCCTCTTCTTTAGCTCTTTCAGCTCCTTTTTCTCGCCTCGGAGTGCCATCTTTCTCGGGATTAACCTGGCCAACAACATACTAACAACCAACGCATAAAATGGCATTTTTATGAAGCTTAAACACACTAATAATGTAAAAGCTCAAACAACCGAAAAACTAAGGAACTTATATAAAAACTTAAAACAATGCCACTTTGTATTACCAAGATTACAACTTTTGATCGGAAAAAGGTGTGGAAACTTACTAGAAATGGTGACCGATCACAACCCCACACTTATCTCATTGCTTGTCCTCAAGTGATGTATCGAGTCAAAACAAAAGGTCACCGACAAGATTCTTTTCTCCACAACACAACCAGGTTTTTCGCAAGGTTCCTACACTTAGCAATCAAGTGTAAGGTTCCCTTCTTCCGACTATCCATGGCATTCCCACCTTCGAGCACGTCTATCACCTGCAAGCTTTTCACATTCTCACAAAATCTCTCCGGGTTAAGGTGTTTACACTCATAGTATCAAGGCATGCATATTACTTTTAACTTTGAATAAATTCTCAAATCACTACACACAAGGATCACACACACTTTATGAGGTCTTCGGGTTGAAACGTGGCTTAGGTTTGGTGGGTTAACAAGGAATGGGATAACGATTGGTTTTAAGTGCTCGGCATCACATAGGTTTCACTTCTTCACTCATTTTGATCTGTATCTTAAGAATGGGGTTTAAACCTTCTTTAGCTAAAAATGGACAAGGGTACATGCATTATTCTTTTTCTCTTCTCTTTTTTTTTTTTCTTTTTGTTTTCATAAGATCTATATTCAAAATTTTTTTCTTTTCTTGTACTCTTTTCTTGTTCCACTCTTCAATGGTTTACAACCCCACACTTAGATCTTTTTATGTCTTTCGAGTGATCTATTATGAATGCCGAGCAATGATACAAACAATGAGAAGGCAAGTGGTGGGAAAATAACACGATGGACAAAAATAAAAATTACGGCTCAAAGGGGGTTAACAATGGATAACATGCAAACGGGATGGTTAAAAAGGCTCGGGGTTAAAACAAAAAAAAACTTGCCTCAGTGTGCGCTTTCATAGTGTGCTTGTGTTATGAGAAAATACGCAAAATCAAAGTGAATAGTGCCATACCTGAACTTGACTCTCATATGGATGTTATGCATTTGGCTCTGATGTCTCACCGGGTCGGTTAAGCTTGCATGCTTCAACGTACTCTAAGTGTTTTGCCATTTCCTTTCATCAAAAGTTCACCATACTCTTTCTTGGTTCAGTGTGCTTCCTTGCGTCCTACCTTCTTTTCTTGGTTGTGTCAACTTCTGTGGTGCCTGTAGAGATTAAGTGTGAGTTGTGTTGTTCAACCACTTTCTATTCGTTTGCACCTTTTCCGACTTGTATCGAACCTGGTAACACCATGGCAGCATTGAAACTCGAAATAAAAACAAAACAGAAAGACAAAGAACTGGTCAAAATTCAAAAACAGAAAGTAGAAAACAATAAAGCAACTAAAATAAAAATAAGACAATAAAGCAAAATAAAATAAGAAGTAAGACCCTCCCCCACACTTGAACGAAACATTGTCCGCAATGTTTAAATTCCAGTGTGACAGGGCCTACCCGCTTACTGAAATGGTGGTGGAGGAGGGGGATCCTGAGGATAATGCATCATAAGGCGGCGCATCATCTCCTGGACATCATCTATCACTGCCCCTTGCCGAAACAACTCAACACCCTGTCGTGTTTGCTCGGTGCGGAGAGCGCCTACCGGTCCAAACTCTACCACCTACAAAGGAAACGAAATAAAACAAAGAAAATGAAAGTTAACGGAAACAAACGTGGGTTGCCTCCCACGGAGCGCTGCGTTTAACGTCGCATGGCTCGACGGTCCATTACCCTTTATTATGGAGGGTATTTCCTTTTCCAAACTTTGTTGCTTGTTACTCTCTCACCCAAGAACTCATGAAGATGATAAGCATAGACCACTTTTCTCTTCAACTCACTTCCCGCATTCTTCTTGACTTCCTTAGCCTTCTTGGGATTTTTGATAGCTCCCTGAGTTGTTTCCACCCGAGAGGTTATGCTTGAGACTTTTTCTTGGAGCTGTTCAGGCCTTTTGTCTTTTTTTTCACTTTCCGCCATATCCACAAAAGTTTGATCATTTACACCTGTCCTATGTTTCTTAACTCCTAACATCTTCAAGGTTACTTCTTCATCAAATGATTTTAGCGTTAGTGTCCCTTTTTCAATGTCAAAGTTGCAGCGGCCTGTCAACAAAAAGGGTCTCCCAAGAAGGATAGGTGTTTCTTCGTCTTCCGGAATGTCCATGATGTGGAAGTCAACAGGGAATACAAATTTGTCAACCTCCACTAGTACATCTTCAGCTACCCCATAAGATTTCTTGGTGGTGTGATCAGCGAACCTTAACTTTTTCTTACTTTCCTTAACCTCTCCCAATTCAAGCTTTTTGAAAATAGATAGTGGCATTAAACTCACACTGGAACCAGAATCAATGAGTGCCTTTTTGAACATTCGATTCTTGATAGTGCATGGTATCGCCACAGCTCCAGGGTCTTTCCTCTTGGTTGGGATCTTCCTTACTGACGAGACTAAACCGCACTTCTCAGTTGCAATCTTTTGTTCTCCTTCCACTGATCTCTTCTTTGTCATTACCTCCTTCAGAAATTTCTTATACAATGGCATGTGCTCAAGTGCTTCGAAGAAGGGTAAATTCACCTCTAGCTTTTTGAACAATTCAGTAAATTTCTCAAAGTCGTTGTCTTTTGAATCCTTCTTTGTCACTCTGGAAGGGAAAGGTAGTTTGATCGCCGGTTCAGCCTTTTTCTTATTTTTTTCTTCAGGTGGTTTAACTGGTGGTATCACCACTTCTGGCTCTCTTGGGTTCTCTCTTATTTCCAAATCTACATCTATCACCATAGGGTCATCTATCTCTTCTTTTTCTTTTTCCGATTCTAACACCTTTTTACTTCTTGTTGAAACAGCATTGATCTTCTCCAGATTTTTCTGATCTTTCACAGTTTCGCTCGGAAAGTTTCCTTGTGGCTGTAAAGTGAGATGTTGTGCTATTTGACCCATTTGAACTTCAAGATTTTTAATTGAAGCCGTGGTGTTCCTGAGGTTGGCTCTTGTCTCTTCCTGAAACTGAGAGTTTTGGGTTGCCACTTTTTCAAGAGCGATCTCCCAATCTTCTTTCTTTGGTACCTGTTGTTGAAATTGTTGAGGATGATGTTGGAATTGTTGTTGCGGACGATATTGTTGTCCCTGTGGTTGGTATTGTTGAGTCTGAGGCTGATATGGTTGTTGTCCTTGAACCTGCTTCTGGACGTTTCCTTGCTGGTCTTTCCATGAGAAATTCGGATGATTTTTCCACCCCGGATTATATGTGTTGGCATAAGGATTGTTTTGCCTCAACATATGAATTTGCTCAACCTGTTCTTGAGTTGCTACACAATGCATAGCAAAGTGCGGTCCACCACATATTTCACAAAGAACCGCTTTAACTGGTTCTACCTGTGCTACTGTCTGAGTTCCAATATTCATCTTTTTTAACCTTCTCTCTACCTCTGCAGCAATCTGATCCTCCATCTTAACAACCTGCTCTGGCAATTTCAAATCAATTTTACCCTCCGGTTGGTTCATGGTTCGATCATACAACTCAAGATGCTCGTTAGCAGCAATTGCCTCTATGATCCTTTTCATAACTGTGGCTGTAGCAAAATTTGTTGAACCACCAGCAGCGGTATCAATAAGCTGCTTTGTCTTGAGTCGCAACCCATTCACAAAATTCTGCATTTGCTCGGTAGCGTCCATGTTATGAGTAGGACATGCAGTCAAACACCTTTTGAACCTCTTGTATGCATCCCCCAATGATTCCCCCTCTTTTTGTTTGAAATTGACAATGTCATATCTTTTTCGGATAAACACCGACGCAGGAAAATATTCATTGAGGAATGCCGTTTCCATCTCTTGCCATGTCGTGATACTTGCAGCCGGAAGTGAGTAAAACCACTCCTCTGCGTCATCAGTAAGTGTAAACGGGAACATAACAAGTCTCTTAGCCTCCTCTGAATGACCTTCGATCTTCAATGAAGTTGTCGTAGTGAGAAATCTCTGAAGATGCTTATTTGCATCCTCGTTAATTCTTCCGGAGAACGGCTTGCTCTCTAACTGGCGAATGGTGGATGGATGCAATTGAAAATGTGCCACATTCACAGGTTGATTAACAATAGTCATCCGGTTGGGGTGAGCATTTGCCCCTCCATAGTCCCCTAACAATCTTTCTGCAGGGGGTTGATTTCCAGCCATGTTAACTGGTTCCTGAACTATCTCCCTGTCAAAGTCCGAGTCGCTGTGCTCCGAGTGCACAGACACTTCGTCGTCGCTTTCCTGATGTGGAACACTAAGACTTGCACTTGGTGCTGCCAGTCTTTCAAGTCTTGCCTTGCGGCGTCTCTCGTGCAGAGCTCTTTCTGGTTCTGTGTCAAAGGAAAATTTAGCTGAGGTCTGACCTCGCATAAACAGTTAGACAACAGTTAGAACAGATACAAGACTGCAACGAAATTAAAATAACAGATAAAAATAAAATTTTGGTCGCAGAGCAACAAAATTTCAATTGACTTAGAGTTCGGCTTATAGTTTGGCAGTCCCCGGCAACGGCGCCAAAAACTTGATCGGGAAATTATAGCAAGTGTACTATTTCCTCGATGTAGTAGTAAAGAAGGGTAAATACCCAGTATCGAACTCGCGGACTGCGTGTAAACTACAAGTTTCACAATGATTCAATTGAACAAAAATATCATGGGGGTTGTTTTGGTTTGTTTGATTAATTAGAATTACTAGAAATAAATAAAACACTAAATAAAAGATAGCTTGGTGCAAATATGAGCAGATATGCTAAGGTAGATGTATGAATCCTATGTAACTCCTTGAAACCACCGTGTTCATGAGATGATTTAATTATAACTGTGTATCAATTCTATAAATAGTTCTCCCTAATTCCTTAGTGAAGAACCCCTTAACACTAATTAGACAATCTCAATTCCTCAATAACTGAATTTAGTATTAGGTCTTTTATGCATTAGAGTCTAGAATGAATGATCACTAAAGTGCAATCCTTATTCCTAAGCGATTTGCCGGAAGTGTTTTGATTCACAAGCATTAGGGAGGTTTGTCACGCCAAACCCTAACCATAGAACGATAAGATACTTTCCAATATAATAAAGCATTAAGAACAATGAATCAAAAACTCAATTTATAATTAAACATCAAATTCATCAACAACGGTTGTGACAATTCATCACATAAAAAGATTCAGGGACATCACCCCTAGCATAGTGTTGTTTAGCTACTCATAATGATAAAGAAAACAACAAGAGTAATTGAAGTCATTACAAGAAATTAGTGGTTGATATGATCTCCAATCGCCAGTGCTCTTGAAGATCTTCTTCCAAAACCCTTGACTCTTCTTTCTCTGTAATTCTCTCTGCTCGATGATCCAAGATGCCTCTCTTCTATTCCTGTTAGGTTTTAGTAGTGTTGCTTCACTCACTCAGTATCCGGAATGACCGAAATACCCTTAATGAGGCCCAAGGTTTCCAAAATATCAAAATTAGAACATCTGCCCGCGCTCAACAACACGGGCCGTGTGCAGGAACACGGGTGCCCGTGTTGTCCATCTGGCCCTCACCTCAAAATTCACTTTCTGGGCACTTTTCCACACGGGCCGTGTGCAGGAACACGGGTGCCCGTGTAAAACCTCTGTTTTGCTCTCCAGAATCCACTTTCCAGGCAGCTTTTGACACGGCCGTGTGGGTGCACACGGGTGCCCGTGTTGGCCTCTTCTTTAGCTCTTTCAGCTCCTTTTTCTCGCCTCGGAGTGCCATCTTTCTCGGGATTAACCTGGCCAACAACATACTAACAACCAACGCATAAAATGGCATTTTTATGAAGCTTAAACACACTAATAATGTAAAAGCTCAAACAACCGAAAAACTAAGGAACTTATATAAAAACTTAAAACAATGCCACTTTGTATTACCAAGATTACAACTTTTGATCGGAAAAAGGTGTGGAAACTTACTAGAAATGGTGACCGATCACCTAACCTTAGGTAGAAACCATGATAATAATAAGTAGAATTCCCCATTCATATTAGGCTAGTTTTCTTAGGCTAGTTCTTTTTCTTTTCAACTTTAATCCATTTAAAAATACTTGAATAAAATCCCCATAAAAAATACCAAGAAAACTCATAAAAAATGACTAATAAATACTTTGACTAATAAAAAGGGAATGGAAGCTTGTAACTTCTCTTGCTTAAGGGATGTTCGAGTGCTTGTGGCTCCCTTGCTTAAGGGTTCCACTCAGGCGTAAGTTCCCAACCTTTAAAAAACACAAACCAAAGAGCAACTCGAGTTTCCCTTGCTTAAGGGATTTCCTCGAAACACTCAAACTCTCTCTCTCTTCTCTCGCTTTCTTAAGGGCGCCGTTATTTCCGCTTCATTGCATCCTAGGCTGTCCCCTTGTGCAAGAGCGCGAACGTTAACGCCGCCCAACTAAAAAACACAAAAACAAACAAAACTATGGAGCCGAACTACGGCGCTCTGATTCCTGAAAAGGATACGTAGGCATCAAGTCGCGGGGCTTGAACGAGCACACTTGTAAATATTTCCTTCTTTTCCCCGTATTTCTTTTGCATTCATTCGCATTTAGACATAGACATAGTACACACCCTTTAGATAGAAACAAACATAGGTGGATACCATCGAGTACGATGGGCGCGAGGGGTGCTAATACCTTCCCCTTGCGTAACCGACTTCCGTACCTTGATTCTCTGGTCGCAAGACCCTGTTCCTTCCTTTGTTAGGTTTTCTGATATTCCTTTCCCTTATGGGATAAATATATTGGTGGCGACTCTGTTCATTTTTCGCGAGCGTGCGACAGCTGGCGACTCTGCTGGGGACACCTAAGCAAGTCGATCCTAGCCTTTGTTTGTTTTATTTTATTGGGTGTTTATTTGTTTTTGTCTATATCTTGTATATATGTTTGCATGTTTATTTTTCTGCTTGCATATCATGTTTATTTCTGCTTGCACCTCATGCATATGGATTATATTCTGTGTTCCTTGGGGTCTTCTGTTCTGTTTTGCAGGTGGGGGGTTTGTGTGAGGTAAAAGGCCCACTACCCAGGCCAAGTGACACATAGGATTAGCGTGGATGCTCATGTTGACTACCGTAGCGCTTGCTATGGATGAGTTCAATATGGGGTACCACAACTGGGCGAGGTTCTTTCATGGAACACTGTGTCTGGCACGCTTGTTGCCTCAAACACTTTGTACCCCATGGGAACTGTAGACCCTAGTGACCATTAGGGACCACTTGTCCGCGTCTAGACTTCACACCCGTGAGATTGGGGTGGGACAGGAAACCTTGACTCCTACATACCATTACTTCTTCATACTCGAGGTTGGACCTTTATTTGGTCTATTCTCCTGGTGCTTGATATTCTGGTATTCCAAAAAGGCGTCGAACCTTTGATCCTGTGACATTTGGCCTGTACAGAGGTTTCATATCAGTTATTCAGAGGATTGTACAGTGGTTACTAAGATTATATGGACCTTGATCCCATGCCTTTGCATTGCATACCATCATTGTTTCATCCACTTCATTTGTGAGGGATCCTAAAGTCTATTTCCGAAAAAAGAATGAAAAGAGAAAAAAGAAAAAAGAAATAGAAGATCAGAAAAAAGAAAAGAAAAGATATTCTATACAAAAAAAAACAAAAAACTTTGATTCCAAAAGAGAACAAAAAAAGTGTGAAAAGACTTTAGGATCCCTTGGAAATGAAACATGCATTCATACTATCATGCATTTCACGGTTCTCTCAGATACTTATGGGACCCTTTCTCTTCAGATTTCAAGATCAACAACAAATTTGACTTCTCACCGCCACGACTCCAAAATCAACTATGGAACAACTCCGTGAGGAAATGGATGAGATGAGGGAACAAATGGGTCATCTTATGTTGGAGATGCAAGACTTGGTCCATAATCAGGATGCACTAAAGGAGGAAAATAGTCAGTTGAAGACTCAATTGAGCTTGGTCATGGAAGTTCTGAAGACGGTATTAAGGAAGGAAGGTGATGTTGTTCCTGTTGCTGCCACAGAAGTTGTTGATTCCTTCTCCCCAATAGGATCTCTTTTCACTCATGGAATGCCTCAGGGAGCCCTCCCTCAATTTCAAGTGTCGTTACCTCCACGTCAATCTGTTCATGTCCCAAGAATGAATCAAGGAGGCCAAACGTGTGGGAAAAAGCCTAAGATACCTCAGAGGCTTATCAATCCAATCCCGATACCTTATGCTCAGTTACTTCCCCGTTTGTTGGAGCTTCAGTTGGTTGAGCTACGAGAATTGGCCATGCCTGAAAAGCTTCCTCCCAACTTTGATGTCAATGCTCGATGCGAGTTCCATTCTGGGGCACCTGGCCATGATGTTGAGAATTGTAGGGCACTGAAACATCAAGTCCAAGATCTCATTGAGTCAAGAGTGATTTTGTTCACCCCCGAGGGTATGATTGTTCAAGGAAATAGGGTTCCAAATGTGGTGGAAGGAAATGTTGGTTCATACTCCTATGCTGAATCTACTTCAAATCAGAAGCACAATGCACCATCCCGGATTCCATATCTTCCACTTTATCAATCTCCGATTGTTTCACAACCAAATCAAAAGGGGAAAACACCTGAACAGACTGAGTATTTGAATCATCAACAACCCCACATGATCCAACCACACCTGGTTCAGTATCCGCCACAAAAGCAATATGTTCCACATCAACAAGGCCATCTGAATCAGTGTCCACCTAGAAGTAATCTGGGACGGAGAAATGCTCCTTTGGACCAGATCCCTATGACATACAGTAAACTTCTGCCGTATCTAGTTCAAAGCTCATTGGTGGTTCCCAAATCTCTGAAGCCTCCACCACGTCCATTTCCACCTGGGTATGACCCTAATGTGCAATGTGGGTATCACGCTGGATCAATAGGGCACTCCATTGAAGATTGCAACGCTTTCAAAGCCAAAGTACAAAAATTGATTGACGAGAGGTATATAACCCTTCAAGGAGGAAACATGTGTGTGAATGGATTTCTCTTGCCCGAGTAAGCGCCCGGATTTCAGAAAATCTCCAAAAAAAAAAAAAAACAATAAGCCCAGAAGGAGTCAAGTCTCCTCAACTATGGCAATCATCATTTCATTTCCGTATTCTCATTTCAGTACTCCCTGTTTTGTTGAAGACTACTTCCTTGTCTGAATTCGTCGGTATGATAATAATGAAAGCACCACAAATTCTCGAGCAACTTTGTCAGAATCTTTTTCAAAAAGTAATCAAGAATGTTTTGTAGAAGCATCGCTCATTCGCAAGGTTCTTATGCTCAGTTGTATCTGTGGAGGTTGGTGTTTCAGTTGGTGTTTGAGCTCTCCTTGCAACAAGTAACTTCTCTAAGTTTGGTGATCACGCAAAGTTCCTCCATGTTTGACGGCAAATAATTCTTCAATGAATATGCTTGGGGCTCCCGCACGAGGGATAAGCAAGACGTACTCTTATCTTGAGCATTGCATCATTCGCATTGCTCGAATCCCTAAAGCATTACAAATTCTTGGGTGACTTCGTCAGAATCTTCTTCCATGTGGTAATCAAGAGTATTCTACACAATGCTCCTCATTCTCAAGGTCTTCTTCACCACAAGTTCTCAGTTTGATGACCATGCAAGGTTCCTCCACTTTTGATAGTGAATACTTCTACAACATCTATGCTTGGGGCTCCCGCACGAGGGATAAGCAAGACATACTCTTATCTTGAGCATTGCCTCACTCGCATTGCTCGAATCCCTAAAGTAAGAGAAAAAAGAAAAAAAGGCTTACGACTCTTGGGTGATTTTGTTGGAGTTTTTTATGGAGTAATCTGAAGTGTTTGGAAGGAACTGCAGAAAGTATTCAAGCTCAACAAGTCCAGACGGAGTCAAGTCTCCTCAACAACGACACCCATTTAGTTTCTTACTGCATTCTCATTGTAATTTTCCATTTGTTTGTTTAAGCATTTATAGCATGTAAAAACTTGTTAATTTCTGAATGAAAATAAAATACATTGTTTATGTTTGTCTTGAAGAAACCCATTCGTTTTCACTCATAAAATGTTTTTGGCATTACGATACCAACTTTACTAATCGCTTGCTTAGGCGAAGAGCGGAGGGAGAATGACGAAAGATAAAAATGCAAAATCTCCAATTGTGTGTTTTTGAATAAAACCCTACTGAGGATGTACAGGCATTGTTTCAAATCCCCAAACACCAGAGATATAAGGGAGATAGACCCTCGTTAACCCCTTTGAGCCTTGAAGTAGGAGTTTCGTTTCTAATCATAAAAACCCTTATTTTAACCTTGGGGCAGGGTAGTGTTCATTTAACTTGATCGAGTGTTCAAAACTCACCAAAAGGGTACGCATCTAAGGATACAACAAGGGTTATCCTTCAAAAGGTTGAGGAATGTCAAGACCGCAATGATTATCCTTATTCCATCAAGAGATCAAGAGATGACGATACCATAATGGTAATCCTTCATCAAATCAAAGGAGTGAGGCGGTCGCAATCACCTCCAACGAATCAAAGACTAAGCAAGGTCACACGACTTGTTCAAAAAAGAGCAAAAAAAAAATGGCGAAAAAATAATGAAAATAAAGGATGAAAAGAAAAATGGCAAAAGAAGCATAAAAAAAGACGATGAAATTGCCAAGCAAGAACAAAGTCGTGTGACAATGAATCAGAAGAATAAAAGGTGAGCGACCGCCACATCCGAAGAACCTCATTGATTCCTCGACCATTCCAAGCTCCTTGAGGGATGAACACTCATGTCGAGTTAACTGAACATAGGAATGGAGAACATCACGAAGGGGGTGGGTACAAATAATTTTGAGCCTAAAAATCCTTTGTTTCCTAAAAACCGTGAACCCGGCCAAATTACAACCCTCAAAAGTCCTAATTGAAGTAGGGTTTATTTTGAAATCACACTCTGATGAGATAGTGTTTAACTGACTCCCAATGAAGCAAGACTCGTATCCATGTTGGTATCGTATGCTTGCTTTATCTTCCATATGCGAAAATCGAGGTTGTGTCAACTAGTGATCCATTCATAAGAGGTCGCAACCTCATTTCATAAAAAATGTTTTTACAAACTTCAAGACTAACATAGGCTTTGCATTAGAATTATCATTCTTAGAATTAACATTCTTTTGCATGCCAAATATATGCTTAACATCAAGGAAATTTTCAAAGATCAGAATCAGTGAGTAACTTGATCATGTCAAGGTACAAGAGACTTGAGAACTCCGAGGAGTAAAAGCCAACCACCCCAAATGCTGACCACCAAGGGGCAAGTTATCCAAAGAACTCCGTTGGGCATGAACAATTAATACTTTCTTTGATTACCCTGAGGGGAAGACTTTGAAGACTCCGTTGAGCGTGGTAAAAGTTGTTTCCATGTTTGTTTGACTTCAAATTCCATCAATCAGGGGCAATCAAGTCGAGGAATCTCTCTCCAATTCAACTAATCAGGGGCAATCAAGTCGAGGAATCTCTCTCAAATTCAACTAATCAGGGGCAATTGAGTCGAGGTTTAACCTCTCTCAAATTCTACCAATCTGGGGCAGTTACGTCGAGATTTGACAAATCTCTCCAAGGATTCACTGGGGCAATTTCCTTCATGGGTCATGAAACTTGGAGCACGATCCTCGAAGCTTTATTGGCCTCTCCCTAATCATAGGAGTTCATTTCTCCTGGAACCTTGGTCTCTCCCCAAGCACGGAGTTTATTTCTCCTGAGAGTTTGTTCCATTCCTCAAGTATAGGAGTTTATTTCTCCTAGGAGTTGTCCTACTTCCCTAACCAAGGCTCATTATCTGGATTTCTCATCCCCAACATGGTGAATCAAGGGAATCTCCTCAAACTGAAAATCCTCCAACCAGTGGCACATGGTGAGAAGTCAGAAATCATTCTTCAAGTCAAAGAAAAGTACATCTTACAAATCAAAGTCCAATATCTATTGGCACCTCCACATGGTCCTTAACACTAAGGGGATTCTCCCTGGTGTTTACCTTACTAATGCCTTTATTTGGCACTCTGCATATAGTGTTCATTGCATATAACATTGCATCCTCAAAAGCGTAGCATTTCCATCAAAAGGGAGCATTACGCCATAGAAAATTCAAACATGCATACAAAGCATAAGCCAGATAATACGAATCATCCCTCAATCAAGACGACGATACATCCCCACACAAAAGGGTGTCCTTACAAACTCCCATTGATATCTGCTACTACATTTCAAATCTCCTTAAGCCACGGTGCCAATACTTGGTTTCTTCGACCCCCAAAAAGAAGTCTCATATTCTCTCCACAATGTGAATCAGGAACAATGTCTTTCTTCGTCAGAGTAGTTGTCTCCGAGGTTATTGCCCGTGTGCTGCGTGCAAATTAGAGTGCGAATGAGGGTGGGCATTCAACCCATCTCATTTTTCAATCGTTTGAATAACCATACTTGGTGTGTGGTAATTCGAACGATTGCCACTCTTGAAGAGTTACACCCCGCCTTTGGCCTGTGGGATTATTGTAATTCTTATGCTTCGCAAGCATCAAAATCTCCGTGATCTTGTCAAGTCTAGTCGTCACTAGTCTTGTCGTGGTTATTTCCCGTATGCTGCGTGCATATTAGAGCGCGAATGAGGGTGGGCATTCAACCCATCTCATTTTTCAATCGTTTGAGTAACCATACTTGGTGTGTGGTAATTCGAACGATTGCCACTCTTGAAGAGTTACACCCCGCCTTTGGCCTGAGGGATTATTGTAATTCTTATGCCTCACAAGCATCAACATCTTCGTGATTATGTCTTTTTGATCGAGTCTAGTCGTCACTAGTCTCCGTGGTCCTTTCCCCCGTATGGGAAAACGTTTTAAGTCCATTTCCTAACCTGGCAAACCTTTTTCAAAGCCCAATTTTCAACTTGGCAAACCATTTCAAAACCGAACCCCGATGTTGAGTCATAGGTCGCACGAGATCTTTTCCTTTCAGTTTTGAAGATCGTACGAGATCTTCTCTTGATGTTGAGTCATAGATCGCCACGAGATCTTATTCCTCCTAAAGTGTGGGAGATCGCACGAGATCTTCTTTCGATGTTGAGTCATAGATCGCCACGAGATCTTATTCCCTTCTCTTCTGTTGACGAGTCGATCGCCACGAGATCGTCTCGATGTTGAGTCATAGATCGCCACGAGATCTTATTCCTCCTAAAGTGTGGGAGATCGCACGAGATCTTCTTTCGATGTTGAGTCATAGATCGCCACGAGATCTTATTCCCTTTTCTTCTGTTGACGAGTTGATCGCCACGAGATCTTCTCGGTGTTGGGTCATAGGTCGCCACGAGATCTTATTCCCTTTTCTTCTGTTGACGAGTTGATCGCCATGAGATCTTCTCGATGTTGGGCCATAGATCGCCACGAGATCTTATTCCCTTTTCTTCTGTTGACGAGTTGATCGCCACGAGATCTTCTCGATGTTGAGTCATAGATCGCCACGAGATCTTATTCCCTTTTCTTCTGTTGACGAGTTGATCGCCACGAGATCTTCTCGATGTTAAGTCGTAGATCGCCACGAGGTCTATTCCTTTCAGTCATTGTTTCATACAACCATTTCCATTGAGAACCTTGTATTGGCACCTTGGCTACGTTACAAGCTATCTCCATTCAACCATTACTCACCATAAATTCTTCCACCAGAAAAAAAAAAAAAAACAAAAATTTCTCTTTCCCCAGCAGATATCAAAATAAAAAATAATAAGGATAACAGTCATACCATCTTTTCAGGACAAATTTCTGGTACTGTGATATTTAATCTTCTTCAACCTCGAAGGTTCGAAAGACTAGCGTCAATCTCACCTTCAGGTTTAAGACGATTAAATAGGGGCAGCTGTCATACCCCAAATTTGTCCTACCCTTTAATTTCTAACTGGCTTTAGACTCGCATTTCATCTGCATCTCTCCATTAGGTCATTTGCATAACCTCACATTCATGCATTAAATAAACACCTAAAGTATGGGATCAAGGGACCAGGGAGTGAATTAAGGTCTCATATAGGCCTTGCCACTTGCTTAGTTATTTCTGCAAAAGGTGCTTGTTACTAGATCAGAAGATTAATTTAGTCTTTTGAAAAGTATTTGATCACATGGTTTATGTACGAGGAACATCAGCGAGGTTAGGGTTTATACTGTGGTTCATCACTTCAAGGTCTCAGTTGGCATTCATCGCCATTTAAGGTTTGGTTCACCAGGTTACTTGGGGTACAAGCTATTTGTTTAAAGCGTCATTGAAAGAGTGTGGATGCATTCATCTGGAGTTTATACTGGGCTATTTTCAAAATTGAAAGCCAATGACTAAAGCTTTGACTTTTGGTCAAAGTCAATCATAGAAGGTTGACTCCTTTGGCCAATGACCATACCAAGAGGTCTTGAGCTTTCACCTCACTGATAATATGTGAGTCAGCATTGCAAGATGAGGAAAAGGTTTGAAAATCAAATGGGAAAAGTGTAGGGAAAAACATTCAAATATAGTTCGAAAGAAAAGGACCATTTCATTACATTTTTAAGTCACATAAATCCAATTATCTTCCATTTCATGGGCATTCGCCATTTGCTACGCTATGTTACAAAGACAAATACAAGAGTCATCAAAAAAAATCGAGCAAGCTACAATAGACATATTCTTAAAGTTTCTTCAAGGTTGCTCCAAGCTTTCAACATGACAACTCCCAAGAATTCATGATATTGCTTCAAATTCCACATGAAGTTATGCTTTTCACCAACCTGCATGTGCATGAGAAAAGTAAGAAGGTCATTACACATTGGGTACAAAAATGACTTAAACTCCAGCCATCTCTAAATCCTAAACCAGTTCCACAAACCATCCATTCAAATCATTTAATAATACAATGCCGCCCCATTTCATATCACTCAAAGAAAGCCACGCTACCTGCAGCCAGATTTTCTAACACTCCCATTCGACCATAATTTCCAAACTGTCACAGCACACCAACAGCTACTAAACAATTCCAAATTCCAACTACCTCCTAATTTTCCATTTAACATAGGTATAGCCCTTGCATAAACCATGAGAAATTGGTTCCAACCATGACAAAGCCTCATGCCCATTTTCTGGACCTGACTGAACAATCTGCAGCCACACCCCTTTCAGCTTAATCCAAAACAAAAATGATAAGTTGCAGTCAATAACAACCCAAAACCATACTCTGCACAATACACAAGTCAGCCCCTTTGCAGCAAACAGAAAAAACAAACAACAGCCCCATTCATAACAAAAATCAAATAATTCCATACATCCATACACACACACTTCAGTCTCTAACATATAACCTAACCTAGCCATAACTGCACCAATCCTAGCTTTCAATCTATTTCTTAACAGTCAACCCCATACATTCATACACTAATCAGACACATTCACTCACTGCACACACATTATCTCAGCCTGTTCATTAAAACTTAAGATGCATCCACAACATACCCACCATGTACAAAATATTCCAAACAGTTTTAACTAACCTTACAAAGCCTAGCCAACTAACAAACTTTCAAAGAAACTGAACATACCACAAGAACCCAACCATACCCGCCAGTCTAGTCATTCAAATGCCACGCCTATCTTCACTATTAAACCACCAGCGGCCTGCACAATCAAAACAGAATCCAAGCACCAAGGCAGCCCTGCATTAAACAGAAGAAAAACAATCAGTTCAAAATCATGCAGTCCACACCAATACAAAAAACCAACATAAAAGGGTTACTAATTGCCTTAGCTTGCAGCCATACCTTGCTCTGTCACACATCTGTTTGAGGTCACCCTAGCTCTCCATACTTCCTTAACTACCTTAAACCAAGAACTCAGCCTCACTCTCCTTTTATGAACCTGCCAACAAAAAGTGGAAACATCAAACAATTCACACTCATACAACCCATACACATCATTACTGCATTCATATCAATTCAAAACCTAAAAAATTTACATGAGCAGAATTATATCCAGAAACATTCAGCCACTTCATTCGCAACCAATACAAAAAAGAGGACCAAATCAGTCCCCGCACATATTTACAATCAGCCCTGCATCAAACACAAGAAACCACACAGCCACCTTACATCAATCCCATACACAAAAAGAAGTGAAAAATCAGAAAAATGTGCTGCAAACATAGTCCCACATTCAAGAAATCAAAAAAAGCTAGGCTGCAATCATACCTTGAGTCCCACATTCAAGAATCCATCACCATTACCCAATCATTGCCCATATAAAAGGCCAGTTTCACTTACCTACAGGACACGAAAGAAAAAAGCACAAGCTTCCTCATCGTTTCGCTTGCAAACGTTGAAAGAAGAAGTGCATAGTTAAAAGTTCAAACACCCACCATTCATCATTCATCACTCTCATCTTCTTCACCATCTTCACTATCATCCCCTCAGACACCTAAAAGCACGATCACTGATCTTCATCATAGTTTCGCTTGTAAACTTTGAATGAAGAGGTGCTAAAGCCTAAGTCCCCACGCCATTCCTTCCATCCCCTCTGAACACACGCTTTATCAATCACCCTCAACTCTCTCTCACAATTCTGCAACCTCCCTCAAACCTCCTTCAATTGCACGATTCAGACCATCACTCCACCATTATCTTCACCCTCTCAACCTCACTCGCCCTCGCGCAGTAATTCAATAAAGAAACCACACACAAGACTCAGAGAATCGAAAAGAAGAAGAGGAGGCGAATCGCAGATCAAAGAACAATCAAGAAATCACCTGAAATATCGCGTTCATTTCGCCGACCATAGTTCAGAGCCTCATCTCCGGATTTCTCAATTTCGAAGCTCCTTCTACACATCAGCGGCGATTGAACGGTGATTAAAGAGTTCTCGCCCGAGAAGGTGGTACCGCCGCCACCGGAGTTGCCACACAGAGGTTGTTTCTAAACCCTAATCCCATCTGATCTCTCTCGTCTTTGTATTTTTTTTATCTTCTATTTTGTTACAGTTTTTTTTACTTCCTGAATCAATAAGGGTGAATGTCATGGATCGATTAACCGAAACTTTCATTGGGCCTGATACACGAATTCCTCTTACACCCCCGTTTAGCCAGCGTACCACCACCATTTTGCACAAACAATGCTGAACAAACAATTTAGCCTTGGGCCAGAATTACTCATGCACCCCCTATGGCCCATTGATCACTTTTTTGCTGAAAGAAACATAACAAAAACACTTCTGGGCTGGGCCTAGCGCCCTTGTTGCTGTTTTCACCCCTAAGGTCGTCTTACACCCCTCAGTTCTCTCCTTTTTAATCAAATTCCTTTATTTTTATTTTTCTTTTTCTTACAATTTTAAATACTAATATTTCCTTGTCATTTTAGACTTTAATCCGCTTTTGACATATAAAATTGTTCATAAAAAAGATATTAGTTTAGTCTAATTTTCTTTTAGTTTCTAATCGAATTTTCCCAATAAAATCAATACATAAAGATGGTAGTTGTTTAGACTACTTGTCTGGTCTTTCTACTTGATTTCTAATATTTTCTTTCATAAAACTATAAAAATAATAGTACTTTTAATTCACTTTTGTGCTGTGTTTTGACTTGTTCTTTTTCATGTTCTTATGCTATTCTCAATATTATACTTAGCGCCTTATTTTCATGCTTCTTTTAAACCCTAACCTTAGGTAGAAACCATGATAATAATAAGTAGAATTCCCCATTCATATTAGGCTAGTTTTCTTAGGCTAGTTCTTTTTCTTTTCAACTTTAATCCATTTAAAAATACTTGAATAAAATCCCCATAAAAAATACCAAGAAAACTCATAAAAAATGACTAATAAATACTTTGACTAATAAAAAGGGAATGGAAGCTTGTAACTTCTCTTGCTTAAGGGATGTTCGAGTGCTTGTGGCTACCTTGCTTAAGGGTTCCACTCAGGCGTAAGTTCCCAACCTTTAAAAAACACAAACCAAAGAGCAACTCGAGTTTCCCTTGCTTAAGGGATTTCCTCGAAACACTCAAACTCTCTCTCTCTTCTCTCGCTTTCTTAAGGGCGCCGTTATTTCCGCTTCATTGCATCCTAGGCTGTCCCCTTGTGCAAGAGCGCGAACGTTAACGCCGCCCAACTAAAAAACACAAAAACAAACAAAACTATGGAGCCGAACTACGGCGCTCTGATTCCTGAAAAGGATACGTAGGCATCAAGTCGCGGGGCTTGAACGAGCACACTTGTAAATATTTCCTTCTTTTCCCCGTATTTCTTTTGCATTCATTCGCATTTAGACATAGACATAGTACACACCCTTTAGATAGAAACAAACATAGGTGGATACCATCGAGTACGATGGGCGCGAGGGGTGCTAATACCTTCCCCTTGCGTAACCGACTTCCGTACCTTGATTCTCTGGTCGCAAGACCCTGTTCCTTCCTTTGTTAGGTTTTCTGATATTCCTTTCCCTTATGGGATAAATATATTGGTGGCGACTCTGTTCATTTTTCGCGAGCGTGCGACATGAGTACCAAAGGAACCTTCATGTATTTCTCTCATGAGTGTTTCTGCTTCGTTTTTGTCAATGCATCTGAGCAGAACCATGTCAAAATTTCTCTTGTACAAAACATCTTCATTCAGGAAGAATCTGCCAGCTAACTTTCTCAAAGTCTTTCTATATTTCTTTGACGTCCCAAGAGTAGCTTTTGATGTCGTGATACCATGGTGCATAACATCGATCTGAGGAATGTCATTCCATTGATTTATCCTAATCATGGAAGGGAATGTGGCTAATGCATCAGCCAAGTAGTTTTCTTCACGAGGAATGTGATGAAAATCTACCCTGTCGAAGAATGGTAACAATTTTCTCGCGTAGTCTTTGTAAGGGATTAGCCCATGTTGGCGTGTTTCCCATTCTCCTTTGATTTGATTGATGACCAAAGAAGAATCTCCGTATACATCCAAGTGTTTGATTCTTAGATCCACGGCTTCTTCAAGACCCATGATGCAAGCTTCATATTCGGCCTCATTGTTTGTGCACTTGAAAGTTAATCTGGCGGTAAATGGAATATGAAGGATAGAAAAACACTTAGAAAGGGGGGGGTTTGAATAAGTGTAGTCTAAAAACTTGAACGATAAAGATAAATTGCATAGTTATTTTTATCCTGGTTCGTTGTTAACTAAACTACTCCAGTCCACCCCCACGGAGTGATTTACCTCACCTGAGGATTTAATCCACTAATCGCACGGATTACAATGGTTTTCCACTTAGCCCGCGACTAAGTCTTCTAGAGTATTCTGATCACAACCTGATCACTCCAGGAACAAATGCTTAGACACAAGCTAAGACTTTCTTAGAGTATCCTGACCACCACGTGATCACTCTAATTACAACTGCTTAGACACAAGCTAAGACTTCCTAGAGTATCCTGATCAACACTTGATCACTCTAGTTACTTACAAATTAATGTAATCAATTCTAAGAGTATTTTAAATGCTTCTGAAAAGCTATAATCACAACAGTGATATTTCTCTTAACGTTTAAGCTTAATCTTACTAATATATTACAACAGCAATGTAGTGAGCTTTGATGAAGATGAAGTTTCTGAGCTTTGAATTTGAATAGCGTTTCAGCAAGTCTTTCAGAATAATTTCGTTCAGAATTGGTTAACCTTGCTTCTCATCAGAACTTCATATTTATAGGCGTTTGAGAAGATGACCGTTGGGCGCATTTAATGCTTTGCGAATTCCGTACAGCATTGCATTTAATGTTTCACGCTTTTGTCAACTACCTCGAGCCTTGTTCACGCTGTGTCTACTGACGTTGCCTTTAATAGCTTCCAAAGTTCCTTTTGTCAGTCAGCGTAGCCTGCCACTTGTACTTTCTTCTGATCTGATGTTTGTGAATAAAATATTTGAATATCATCAGAGTCAAACAGCTTGGTGCATAGCATCTTCTTGTCTTCTGACCTTGAAGTGCTTCTGAGCGTGATACCATGAGAACTTCAGTGCTTCTGCTTCTGATCTCAAGTTCTTCTAATGCTTCCATAGACCCATGTTCTGATTCTGCCTTGACCATCTTCTGATGTCTTGCCAGACCATGTTCTGATGTTGCATGCTGAACCTTCTGAGACAAAGCTTCTGAGCGCTGATTTGTGCATACTCTTTATATATTTCCTGAAAGGGAAATTGCAATGTATTAGAGTACCACATTATCTCACACAAAATTCATATCCTTGTTATCATCAAAACTAAGAATATTGATCAGAACAAATCTTGTTCTAACAATCTCCCCCTTTTTGATGATGACAAAAACATATATAAATGATATGAATTTGCGATCAGAAAGAGCAGACGGCTAAAGACAAATTACACAGCTATAGCATAAGCATGTGAATATGTCTCCCCCTGAGATTAACAATCTCCCCCTGAGATGAATAATCTCCCCCTGAAATAAATACTCGAAGAACTTTAATAATAAAAGACTTCCCTGATTATTTCGGTAGAGACGATCACATAAGCTTCTGTCTTCTGATAATTCATAGTTTCTGACTTCTGCTTCCATTGGACAGCTTCAGAACTTGAATTTCTTTAGATCCCTAGAACACTCACAACTTCTGATTCCTGCTTCCATTTAGGACAGCTTCAGAACTTGAATTTCTTTGATCTTCAGAACATTCACAGCTTCTAATTTCTGCTTCCATTTAGGACAACTTCAGAACTTGAATTTCTTTGATCTTCAGAACATTCACAGCTTCTGATTCATGCTTCCATTTAGGACAGCTTCAGAACTTGAGTTTTCTGGATCTTTAGAACATTCACAGCTTCTGATTTCTGCTTCCCTCAGATAGCTTCAGAGCTTTGAATTTCTTCTTACATCACTTCATGCTAGATTGTATCAGAACATTGTTGAATGTACCAGAGCATCATCAGAGCATCTCTACATCCTGAAATGTTACAGAACAACACTAAACGACAAAAGTCAGCATGAATGAGTTAGAACATAAAATGTGTATCAGAACACAAAATATGTATCAGAGCCATATAAGCCATATAAAATATATCAGATCCAATAGACAATGTATCAGAGCAAATAGACAATGATTTGGATCATATTCTCTTATTAGAATTTCTGATCATTCTTCCTTCTTGCTTCTGATTCTGAAGCTTCCTAGCACTCAGCTTGCTTCAAGAATCCAAGAGCTATTTCTGATCATTCTGTTGCTTCTTATGTTGATCTTGAATCTTTGATTCCTGCAAAAACACAACTTAAAACCATAGAACTTTGCAAGTTCTGTTAGTAAATGTGGAGCCTTTTTACTCGGTAACTGATAATATTAATCAGATCATTTATCATATATTTTCTCCCCCTTTTTGTCATAACATCAAAAAGCATAAAAGATTCAGATGTAAAGCAAGAGACAAAAAGAAAGAAACATAAATAACTTTTCATTGATTTCAACAAGAAGGATTACACAAGGTGTATGCAGAAAAACAGATGCAACAAGGAAAGAAAACTACAAAGACCAAAGGACTAAGATCCTAGCCTACGCAAAATCCGCGCCAGAACATCATGAATCCCGTCAGTGCTTGTAGCTTGCCTTGCCATGAAAGAGCGAAACTCAGCATTGGCTGCTTCTTGCGCGTCCAAACGAGAAGCCACAATAGCTTGATTCTGATGAAGAGCTTCCAAGGTCTCCATCAGAGCTGAGGTTTCACCAGAAGAAGAGGCACCAGAATTTCTGCCAAAAGGGACAGCAATCTCAGCAGGGCGATCTTCTGGAAGGTCTTCAGCTTGTGCATCTTCCATCTCCATATCTGAGTCAGACTCAGAAGTAGCCTCAGCATATTCTGGTTCAGGCAGCTCAGAAGTTCCAACTTCCAACGCTTGAAGAATAGCTGCTAGGTTTGTTGGAGGAGTAGGACCAGCAACTTCAGCAGGATAAACCACTACTGGAAAGACCATGTGAGGTGCTTTTTCAGAAGGATTCATTCTGAACCAGTTAAACAGCCACTGAAAATCTCCAGTCAGCACAGGATACCATGGTCTCCACACCACGATGTCTCTACAGGGATTTTCTTCTTCCAACTCATCTGCAGGTATCCTCTCTTCAAGAACTCTTCTGTTCCTGATGAGATGGTGATAGCTGCTTTCACCAACTTCCAACCGAAGACCACGAACACCAGGTGCTTCAGACATGATCCTTCTCTGAATGTCTGTAGCCCTAACCAGAAAATCCTGATGAAAGGTATCCCAAAGGTTGCATGTAGCATACTCATCCAGATGGTTAAGGTGAGCAGCACCCAGAATCTCCAACCAGCTATTTACATCAGAATGTAAAAGCTCCAGAAATGATTGAGAGGTAGGGGTTGGAGGGTTGACAGTGAACCTGGAGTCGGGAAAAACAACACTGTAGGGGTTAGGTGGTCTGGTGGGAAAAGGGTGTGAGAGAGATGAAGAAATATCTGAGGGATGGGTTGAAGGAGAGGAGATATCAGATGGTGAAGAAGGTGGTTCCGAAAGGATGAATGAGGAGGAAGAGGTAGTGGAAGAATGTGAAGAGGGTGGTGATTCAGGGATACTATTAAGGGGTTGATACAGACGTCTAGAATAGTTACCAGACATCATGGCTTCAAAGGGATTCACCTTGAGAGGGTCATAGAAGATTTTAACTCTTTTTGGTTTGATTTCTGGTTCATCAGTTGCCTTTCTCTTTTGTTTTTGATCTGTTTCTTGATTTCCAGAGCTTGACGATGGATTCATGATGAAGTTGCAGAGATTGAAAACTGCTAGGGTTTATGATATGAATGCAAAGAGAGAGAACGAAAAAGAAACTGAATGCAAAGTGAGAGAAATATAAGAGGGAAAAGAAACGTTTGAAGAGTATAAAAAGAAAACTGAAAAAGAGTAAATGATGGATAGCATTTAATGTTACGTGACGTGAGGAGAGATAATAATGACAAAAGACGAGATTTGCACAGTTACCTAAGTAGACGTCCCCTCAACTGCACGCACGCTTGTCTAGAAATAGTGAACACGTGTTTACCATCTGGATAGCCAGTTACATCTGTTTTGCTTTTAAAGAGATTCTGAATCAACTTAGACAGTGAAACGTTAGTAATAACTGAATCACAATTTCTAATTGATTTCAATCAGAACTTCTTATAAAAAAATCAATTTCATTTCAGAAGATACTCATACATAAGATCTTCTCATCTTCTCATTCTGGGCATAAATCCATACTGATATTCTTCAGAATGAACTTAAACCTATCTTCAGCAAGGGGTTTTGTAAAGATATCAGCCCATTGATGGTCTGTATCCACAAAGTTTAAAGATATAACACCCTTCTGAACATAGTCCCTTATGAAATGATGTTTAATCTCAATATGTTTAGCTTTTGAATGTAAAATAGGATTCTTAGATAAACATATAGCAGAAGTATTATCACAGAAAATAGGAATGTTACTCTCATATATCTGATAATCTTCCAGCTGACTTCTCATCCAGAGCATTTGTGTGCTACAACCAGCAGCAGCAACATATTCTGCTTCTGTTGTTGAGAGGGCAATAGTAGCTTGCTTCTTGCTGTACCATGAGATCAGATGACTTCCAAGAAATTGACAACTTCCAGAAGTGCTCTTTCTTTCTATTCTATCTCCAGCATAGTCAGCATCACAGAATCCTACTAAGTTGTAATCTTTAGATCTTCTGTAAACTAAACCAACATTAGTAGTACCTTTCAGATACCTTAGAATTCTCTTAACCGCTGTTAAATGAGATTCTCTTGGATCTGATTGGAATCGAGCACACAAACAAACACTAAAGAGAATGTCAGGTCTAGAAGCAGTTAGATATAGAAGAGATCCAATCATACCTCTGTACAACTTCTGATCTACCTTCTTACTTACCTCATCCTTACCCAGTACACAAGTTGGATGCATAGGAGTTTTGGCTTCTTTGCTTTCAGAAAGATTAAACTTCTTCAGAAGTTCTTTCACATACTTCGTTTGATGAACATAGGTTCCATCGGAAGTTTGGTTGATTTGAATCCCAAGGAAATACTTGAGTTCTCCCATCATGCTCATTTCAAATTCAGCCTGCATAGACTCAGCAAACTCCTTTCCAAGTGTAGCATTAGATGTTCCAAAGATAATATCATCAACATATATTTGACAAATTAAAATATCCTTTTTAAATGTTTTACAAAAGAGAGTAGTGTCCACTTTTCCTCTAGTGAAATCATTTTCCAGAAGGAAAGAACTCAAACGTTCATACCAAGCTCTGGGAGCTTGTTTCAATCCGTATAATGATTTCTTTAATTTGAAAACATGATTTGGAAACATGGAGTCTTCAAAACCAGGAGGTTGGTGAACATAAACTTCTTCATCTATATAACCATTTAAGAAGGCACTCTTGACATCCATCTGATAAAGAGTGATGTTGTGTTGAGTGGCAAAAGAAATTAATAGACGAATAGATTCTAACCTGGCCACTGGTGCAAAGGTTTCTGTATAATCAACCCCTTCTCGCTGACTATAACCCTGAGCAACCAGTCTGGCTTTGTTTCTTACCACTTCACCTTTCTCACTTAGCTTGTTTCTGAAAACCCACTTAGTACCGATGATGTTAAATCCTTTTGGTCTAGGAACCAAGTCCCATACATCATTCCTTGTAAACTGATTTAGTTCTTCTTGCATGGCAATTATCCAGTCTGGATCTTCTAGAGCTTGATCAACAGAAGTTGGCTCGATCAAAGAAACAAGACCTAATTGACATTCTGTATTGTTCTTAAGGAATGCCCTTGTTCTGATGGGATCATCTTTCTTTCCAAGGATCACATCTTCTGAATAAGCTGAGGCAAGTCTAGGTGATCTTCTGATAGTTGGTTCTTCAGAAATCCTAAGATTCTCTAAAGATGCAGCAACTAGATCTTCTGATCCATTGCTTCCGAGACTGCCAGCTTCTGCAGCATTGCTTCTTGGTTCTACTGCTTCTGATATATCAATATCAAAATCTGCAAAATTCTCAAACTGCTTTGGTTTTTCAAGACCAAGCTTATCATCAAACCTGATATTGATTGATTCTTCTACAACCAATGTTTCAGTATTGTATACTCTGTAGCCTTTGGAGCGATCAGAATATCCAAGAAGGAAACACTTTTGTGCTTTTGAATCAAACTTACCAAGATGATCTTTAGTGTTCAGAATAAAACATACACATCCAAAAGGATGGAAATATGAAATGTTGGGCTTTCTGTTCTTCCACAATTCATAAGGAGTCTTATTTAGAATAGGTCTGATAGAGATTCTATTCTGAATATAGCATGCAGTGTTAATTGCTTCTGCCCAGAAATGCTTAGCCATATTGGTTTCATTGATCATGGTTCTGGCCATTTCTTGTAGAGTCCTATTCTTTCGCTCTACAACTCCATTTTGCTGTGGAGTTCTGGGGCAAGAGAAATCATGGGCAATATCATTTTCTTTGAAGAACTCCTCAAAGAATCTGTTCTCAAATTCGCCACCATGATCACTTCTGACCTTTATGATTTTACACTCTTTCTCAGATTGAATCTGAGTGCAGAATTCAAAGAACACTGAATGAGACTCATCCTTGTGTTTCAAGAACTTTACCCATGTCCAGCGGCTATAATCATCAACGATGACTAATCCATATTTCTTCCCTCTGACAGATGCTGTTTTGACTGGGCCAAACAGATCAATGTGTAAGAGTTCTAACGGCCTTGAGGAAGAAACAACATTCTTAGACTTGAATGCAGGTCTGGAGAACTTGCCCTTCTGACATGCTTCACAAAGAGCATCTGATTTGAATTTCAGATTGGGGAGTCCTCTGACCAGATTTAGTTTGTTAATCTGAGAAATCTTTCTCAAACTAGCATGTCCTAATCTTCTGTGCCAGACCCATTGCTCTTCAGAAACAGACATAAGACAAGTCACCTTCTGATTCTTAAGATCCTGAAGATCTGTCTTATAAATGTTGTTCTTTCTCTTGCCTGTAAATAGGATTGAGCCATCCTTCTGACTTACAGCCTTGCAAGACTTTTGATTGAAGATTATATCATAACCATTGTCACTTAATTGACTTATGGACAATAAGTTATGCGTTAATCCTTCAACAAGAAGTACATTAGTTATGGAAGGAGAGTTACCAAGACTTATGGTTCCAGAGCCAATGATTTTGCCCTTCTGATCTCCTCCAAACTTGACTTCTCCACCTGGTTTAAGCACCAGGTCTTGGAATGTAGACCTTCTTCCCGTCATGTGTCGCGAGCACCCAGAGTCCAGGTACCATGACATTTTGCTTTCTGTCCTCTTTGCCGCCAAGGATATCTGCAACAGAAATTATCTTCTCCTTAGGTACCCACAATTTCTTGGTCCTTTTTTGTTAGTTCTCCTCAAGTTCTGATTGAACTTGGGTTTAGCAAAATATTTAACAGGAGGAACAGTATGATACTTCTTATTCTGAGTTCCATGATATTTCTTAGGTTGTGTCACATGCTTCTTGGTGTGTGTTATGTGAAAACTTTGTGCATGTGATGTGTGCTTAATATCATGGGAGTGGCCAAATTTAAATTGGTTATACAGAGGCTTGTATGATATTTTCATATCATCCACAGATTCAAGCTTGTATGGGATTTCACCCTAATAACCAATGCCAACTCTCTTGTTCCCAGACACAGCATATATCATAGAAGCTAGCTGACTTCTGCCAATACTTCTAGATAAGAACTTCCTGAAACTTAAATCATATTCTTTCAGAATATGATTCAGACTGGGAGTGGATTTTTCTGAATCAGAAGGAGATCCAACATTATTGGATAATTTTAAAACTTTTTCTTTTAATTCAGAATTTTCCAACTCAAGCTTCTTAGTTTCAAATTCAAATTGCTTTTTTAGCTTTTTGTATTTGATACTAAGATGAGCTTTTAATTCAAGAAGCTCTGTTAGACTGGAAACTAACTCTTCTCTAGATAGTTCAGAAAATACCTCTTCAGAATCTGATTCTGATGTAGATTCTGATCCATCATCTTCTGTCGCCATCAGCGCAAAGTTTGCCTGCTCTCCTTCAGAGTCTGATCCCGATTCTGATTCAGAATCATCCCATGTTGCCATAAGACCTTTCTTCTTATGAAACTTCTTCTTGGGATTCTCCTTCTGAAGTTTCAGACACTCATTCTTGTAATGTCCAGGCTCATTGCACTCATAGCAGACAGCCTTCTTCTTGTCAGATCTTCTGTCACCAGAAGATTCTCCTCGTTCAAATTTCTTTGAACTTCTGAAGCCTCTGAACTTCCTTTGCTTGCTCTTCCAGAGTTGGTTTACCCTTCTGGAGATCATGGACAGTTCATCTTCTTCTTCAGATTCTGATTCTTCAGGATCTTCTTCTCTAGCCTGAAAAGCGTTAGTGCATTTTTTAACATTAGATTTTAAAGCAATAGACTTACCTTTCTTCTGAGGTTCATTAGCGTCAAGTTCAATCTCATGACTCCTCAGGGCACTGATCAGCTCTTCCAAAGAAACTTCATTCAGATTCTTCGCAATCTTGAATGCAGTCACCATTGGGCCCCATCTTCTGGGTAAGCTTCTGATAATCTTCTTTACATGATCAGCTTTGGTGTAGCCTTTATCCAGAACTCTCAATCCAGCAGTTAGAGTTTGAAATCTTGAGAACATCTTCTCAATATCTTCATCATCCTCCATCTTGAAGGCTTCATATTTCTGGATTAGAGCAAGAGCTTTAGTCTCCTTGACTTGAGCATTTCCTTCATGAGTCATTTTCAAGGACTCATATATGTCATGGGCCGTTTCCCTGTTAGATATCTTCTCATACTCAGCATGAGAGATAGCATTCAACAAAACAGTCCTGCATTTGTGATGATTTTTGAAATCTTTCTTTTGATCATCAGTCATTTCGCTTCTCGTGAGCCTTACACCAGTAGCTTTAACAGGATGTTTGTAACCATCCAACAGAAGATCCCATAGATTAGCATCCAGACCAAGAAAGTAACTTTCCAGTTTATCTTTCCAGTATTCAAAGTTTTCACCATCAAATACTGGTGGTCTGGTATAACCATTGTTACCGTTGTATTGCTCAGCAGAGCCAGATGTAGATGCAGTTGGATTTGATTGAGATTCATCAGCCATCTTTTACTAAAGCGTTTTTCTCTTCCTGAATCTTTTCTAAACACGGTTAAGTGCTTGCACCTTAGAACCGGCGCTCTGATGCCAATTGAAGGATAGAAAAACACTTAGAAAGGGGGGGTTTGAATAAGTGTAGTCTAAAAACTTGAACGATAAAGATAAATTGCACAGTTATTTTTATCCTGGTTCGTTGTTAACTAAACTACTCCAGTCCACCCCCACGGAGTGATTTACCTCACCTGAGGATTTAATCCACTAATCGCAACAGATTACAATGGTTTTCCACTTAGTCCGCGACTAAGTCTTCTAGAGTATCCTGATCACAACCTGATCACTCCAGGAACAAATGCTTAGACACAAGCTAAGACTTTCTTAGAGTATCCTGACCACCACGTGATCACTCTAATTACAACTGCTTAGACACAAGCTAAGACTTCCTAGAGTATCCTGATCAACACTTGATCACTCTAGTTACTTACAAATTAATGTAATCAATTCTAAGAGTATTACAAATGCTTCTGAAAAGCTATAATCACAACAGTGATATTTCTATTAACGTTTAAGCTTAATCTCACTAATATATTACAACAGCAATGTAGTGAGCTTTGATGAAGATGAAGTTTCTGAGCTTTGAATTTGAACAGCGTTTCAGCAAGTCTTTCAGAATAATTTCGTTCAGAATTGGTTAACCTTGCTTCTCATCAGAACTTCATATTTATAGGCGTTTGAGAAGATGACCGTTGGGCGCATTTAATGCTTTGCGTATTCCGTACAGCATTGCATTTAATGTTTCACGCTTTTGTCAACTACCTCGAGCCTTGTTCACGCTGTGTCTACTGACGTTGCCTTTAATAGCTTCCAACGTTCCTTTTGTCAGTCAGCGTAGCCTGCCACTTGTACTTTCTTCTGATCTGATGTTTGTGAATAAAATATTTGAATATCATCAGAGTCAAACAGCTTGGTGCATAGCATCTTCTTGTCTTCTGACCTTGAAGTGCTTCTGAGCGTGATACCATGAGAACTTCAGTGCTTCTGCTTCTGATCTCAAGTTCTTCTGATGCTTCCATAGACCCATGTTCTGATTCTGCCTTGACCATCTTCTGATGTCTTGCCAGACCATGTTCTGATGTTGCATGCTGAACCTTCTGAGACAAAGCTTCTGAGCGCTGATTTGTGCATACTCTTTATATATTTCCTGAAAGGGAAATTGCAATGTATTAGAGTACCACATTATCTCACACAAAATTCATATCCTTGTTATCATCAAAACTAAGAATATTGATCAGAAAAAATCTTGTTCTAACAGAATATGGGTACCTCGAGGGGTAACAATGATTGCCCCAATTCCTTGTCCATAAGCATTGACAGCTCCGTCAAAGATTAAGCCCCATTGGGATCCTATTTCAATTCCTTAGTTTGGTAGTGGCTCATCGTACTCTTTCATCTTGAGGTACATGACGTCCTCATCCGGAAAGTCGAAACTGGTTTATTCATGACCATTGAGTGGATGGTGAGCCAGGTGCTCAGCTAGAATGCTTCCTTTCACGGCTTTCTGTGCGTGATACTCAATGTCATATTCTGATAACAACATCTGCCAACGGGCAATTCTCCCAGTTAAGGCAGGTATCTCAAAGATGTACTTGATTGGATCCATATGGGAGATCAAACAAGTAGTGTGTCGAATCATGTACTGGCGGAGACGCTTGGCAGCCCAGACCAAAGCACAACAGGTTTTCTCGAGCATGGAGTAGTGGGATTCACAGTCAGTGAATTTCTTGCTCAGGTAGTAGATGGCATGCTCTTTTCTCTTTGTCTCATCTTGCTGTCCAAGGACACAACCCATGGAATCTTCTAAGACGGTTAAGTACATTATCAAAGGTCTTCCTTCCACTGGAGGAGACAAGATGGGTGGTTCGAGCAAATATTCCTTAATACTATCGAACGCTTTCTAACAATCGTCTGTCTAGACGCAACTTTTATTTTTCCGTAGAAGTTTGAAAATTGGAGCACAAGTTGCTGTCATGAGATATATGCATCTCGAGATGTAATTCAAACTTCCAAGAAATCCTCTAACTTGTTTCTCGGTTCTGGGTGAAGGCATTTCTTGAATTGCCTTGACTTTGTCTGGATCTACTTCAATTCCTCGTTTGCTAACGATGAAACCAAGGAGTTTTCCCGAGTAGACATCAAAGGTACACTTGTTGGGATTCAAGCAAAGCTGAAACTTCCGTAAGCATTGAAGTAACTTTGTCAGATTCTGTATATGATCTTCCTCATTTTCTGATCTGGCAATCATGTCATCCACATAGACTTCCACTTCTTTATGCATCATGTCATGGAAAAGTGTAGTCATGGCTCTTTGATAAGTTTCCCCTGCGTTTTTTAGTCCAAAAGGCATAACGCGGTAGCAGAACATGCCCCAGGGGGTGATGAAAGTTGTTTTCTCCATGTCTTTAGGTGCCATTTTGATTTGGTTGTATCCCGAAAATTCGTCCATGAATGAGAAAACTTTGGATTTTGCTGTACTATCAACCAACATGTCAATATGTGGTAAAGGAAATTCATCCTTAGGGATAGCTTTGTTCAAATCTCTGAAGTCAACGCACATGCGGACTTTTTCGTCTTTCATAGGAACGGGAACAATGTTAGCTAACCACTGAGGGTATTCTGAAGTGACGAGGAAACTAGCATTGATTTTCTTTTGAACTTCCTCTTTGATTTTCATGGCCATCTCCGGATGAGTTCTTCTCAATTTTTGCTTGACCGGAGGGCATCCTGGTTTTAATGGCAAGTGATGCTCCACTATACGGGTATCCAACCCTGGCATATCTTGATAAGACCAAGCGAAGACATCTGAGAATTCTTTGAGCAGTTGTATCAAACTTTCTCTAATCTCTGAACTGAGCGAAGCTCCAATCTTAACCTCTTTTCTGTTTCCATAGGAACCAAGGTTAATGATCTCTAGAGGCTCATTGTACTGATGAATGGCCTCTTCCCTTTGTTGAAGTAACTGTGAAATTTCCTTTGACATTTCTTCGTCTTCTTCTTCCTCTGCCTCGAATACAGGAAACCCAAAGCTTGGAGAAGTTATACGATCGTACGTTTCAACGGGGTATTTTATGATTAATCTGCATATGTGTGATGAGTTTTATTTAGACAACGAGGGAAGACTCGGTGTATGTAGTTAATAGAATGTTTTGATGTTTTTTAAGGGTGTTTTTTAGGATTACCAATTTCCGAAAAAAGAAAAGGGAGAAACTAACAAAGGAACAAAATGACATTTTTATTTATCGACAATCACTTTTTGAAACAAAGACCCTATAAAACAAAACTCTACTGCTTTGGGCGAAGCAAATAGGGACATTTTCCTAAAAAATAATAAAATGCAAAGCCCTATGAAACATCTCTTCACCATGGGCTAAGGTGAGAGGACAAAATAACAGTGAAAGTTGGGCTAAGGTGAGAGGACAAAATAACAGTGAAAGTTCTTAGGAGTGCAAATAACAGTCGAAACTTCAACAGCCGTCCAATAGTGGCGAACCCCATCGTGCACTAGGTAATCTGGCACTTTAGGCTTAAGTTGTCCTGTGGTAGGTCTTGATTTACCAACCACTATATTTGCAACACTCAGAAGATCTTCTTCTGCTTCAGCAAATTGAGCTGTGTGAGCATACTCATTTCCACGTAGAGTATGTCGGACTTTCTTTTGAGGAAACTTCCAATCTTCTGAATGGAGAGACTCGTTGTCAAAGACACTTTCGAGATCATCTTATTCTGTATTGTGGTCTTGCTCTTCTCCCAAGATGGCATTGACAAGGTATGTATACTCTAGATCTGTAGCCTCGGAAGGTGACTTGGGCATATAATCCTCAATGATGACTTCACCAGATGATGATGATGAATAGCAAGGTTTGTATATCTCTTTTGGTTGAGTAAGGTACTCATAATCAATGTTCCATCCAGTTGGAACAATGTCTTCAAGAGAGATTTTTGAACTTTCAGGAGCGGAGTATTTCACCATGTAGTCGAACTTTCCGCTTGGTTCTCCCAATGTATCCCAGGTTTCTTCTAGGATAGGAGGAACTACTTCTGATGAACCATGACTTTTGGTGGTGAAGCTATTAGTAACTTCGTCACTGCTTGGTTGAGTCTTACTTCAAGATACTTTAGTCGGATAAAACAAGGTGAATCAGACTCTGCTAGGGAGATGTATCTTGCTTCGAGAAGGTAGGATAACCATTCCTCTTCATCAGTGTTTTTCGTACCGATGGTATTGACTCTTTGTTGAAAAGGTTGAAGAAAACCTCCGTTGCGGAAAGTTTCTTGAATTGGGAGGACTACCTCAATTCCTTGAGTAGCCTTTGATGATGTTGGAAAGAATCCAACTCCTGTTCTATTCTTGTTGTTGGTAGGAATCTCAATGTGCCCCAACCACTAGTAGTGCCATCCTTTACAACTTGGATTGCATATTTGTAGGAGGAAATAAACGCTGCTTTCTCCTTTCCTTTTTCCTTGTCCAAGGAAAGCGCTTGGAATTTAGTTCCAACGACTTCTTTTGGTTCTATGTCGGAGGATGATGACAGGTTGCTGACGATCAGAGCTCGTTCTCCACATATGGTTACCAATTTGTCATTTCGTATGAACTTCAGTTTTTGATGAAGTGTTGAAGTAATTTCCCCAACTTCATGAATCCATGGGCGACCTAGCAAACAACTGTATGCTGCCGGGATATCCATAACTTGGAAAGTGATCTTGAAAGTATGAGGTCCAATAGTTATGGGAAGATCTACTTCTCCAAAAGCTGACTTCCTCGATCCGTCGAACGCCTTGACGATGACGTGATTGTCCCTTAGCGGGAAATCTTTGAAGGATAATCTTGACAATGTTGATTTGGGCACGATGTTGAGAGAGGATCCACTGTCTATTAGGAATCCTGTGAGAACATCACCCATGCAGCTAACTGAGATGTTGAGTGGAAAGTTATGGTCCACTCCTTCTCCAGGAAGATCTTCGTCACATAAACTCAGGTTAGTTCTTGCGGAGATGTTGCCAACGATGTTGTTGAATTGCCCCATGGTAACACTAGGTTCTATAAAAGCTTGTTCCAAAACTTTTTGTAGAGCATCCCTATGAGCCTCAGAACTCAATAGCAGGGAAAGAACAGATATCCTAGACGGAGTATGTAGCAGCTAGTCTACAATGTTGTATTCACTCCTCTGGATTAATTTCAAGATCTCATCATTTTCTTTCGCTTGAACGACATTGGTCGGATGATTGTCTTGTTTATGCGGTGCTTCTTCCGAAGTTTTCTCCATATTTTCTGTTGTTCTGTTGAAGACTCGTCCACTTCTAGTGACTCGACTGATATCATCAATGTTGACAACAGACGGTAATGGTATTTCCTTACCATTTTCAATGAATGTAGCGTTGTACTTGTATGGTATAGCTTTGCTGGACTCATACGGTACATGACCTGTTAAGAAGATAATTAATGGAGCAATTGCTGTCTTCCTGCTGTATCCGTGGTTATCCATGGGCTCTTAATTGCTTAGCTCACTTTATTTGTTTGAAATGTTTGAAAAGTGACGTGTGTGTTTAAAAAAGATTTTGAATAAGGACTTTAACTTTGTAAATAAAGTGTAGCCTTTTGGAAATCGTTTTGAAAAGAGGTGTGAAAAGCATTTTGAATTTTGTTGTGAGCAAGCAGTTAAGAGCTACCTACCCTAAGTTCGTCTTTCTTATTCTTTAAGTCTTTCGTTTGAAGGGGCTATCCATACCATTTGTTAGGTAGGTAATACTTTCATTTGATGTGATCTGGTCATCGAGGGTCATCGTTTGCCATAAGGCTATCCATACCATAAGAAGGGTAGGAAGTCCTATGAATTGATGAGAATAGTCATAACAGGCAACCAGTAAGGACACCTTAGCAATCGAAAGCGACTATCATCATTTAACCAAGGCAACATCTAGGGACAAGATCATTTATCGTAGGCAACTCAAAGGGACTATGATCTTTAAATCGGAGGGACTATGATGATTTAAAACGGAGGCAACATATGCTGAGGTATCCCTACGCTCGAGGGACTTGACTATTATTCGAAAGGCAACAGAAGAGAGGATTACCCTAACGGTGAGTGTGTGAATAGAAGTGTGTTAATTCATTTAATCCTGAAAATTAGGGTTATTATAGTTCGATTTTATCTTTCCATACAATCCTATTAACATACATCTAAACAATTTATAGCAGTTTATAGGTGCAGAAAGTAAATTGCGGAATGCTATTACAAGGCTTCGGGGAGGGGGATTACATAACGAAAAACGGGGGAAGTGCGGAAAAGTAAATCCTAATATTATTACACGGCTTTGGGGCAGTTACATAATAATTAATAAAATATATGGAAAATAAAAGCCTAATTACTATTACAACCATTAGCAGTTACATAATATAAAAAGCTATGAAGAAACAAAATACAAAAATAAAAATTTTAATTACTATTACAAACTATGAGCAGTTACATAAATTATAAAAAATTACGCGAGAAAGTAAATAGCGGACAAATTGAGGAATCGAGAAAATATTTGAACAAGAGGAGGAAAAATATTTGATGTTTAGAAAAATATTTTAAGTTAATGTTAATTGAATCCTAAATTAAATTATGAATATCCTAAACCTAATCAATTATTGAAAAAAATTATCTAATTATTAAATCAAATCAAATTAAACCTAATTTAATTGAATTTTAAATTAAAATTTAGTCTTAATTAAAAAATCTAATCTAATCCTAATTATAGTCAATTAAAATAAATGTTAAGACAATTAAATCAAATTAATTATTAAAACTAAATGTTTTTATGATTTTATGAAAATTAAATAAATTAAACAACCTAATTACTAAAATTAAATTAATTAAACAAAAAGGTGGAAAAAAAATTAATAACTAAATTATGAGCTTGTGTTTATTCCGCAGACACACTTTATTCAACAATAATTTTTTAAAAGGAACTAGTAAAAGACCCGTGCGCCCGCACGAGTCACGTAAAGTCGGTATAAATATTAAATAAATATAATATGGTTATGGTTAAAGAATTATATTAAAATATATATTAATTAAGCGAAATAATTTCTTCAATGATGATTATCATATCAATATTAATTTAATTTATCAATTTGTAGTTGTTTTCAATGATGATATTTATGTTGGATAAAAATTAAAATAATATTAGAGATAATTAATTATTATTGTTGATTACAATTTTAACTCTGAAAAAATATAGTTCTTGATAAAAAGTAAAAAAATAAATAAAAATTGAGATAATGTAGTTATCATGTACTATCATTATCAACAATTTTTATGGGCTCCCACCCCTAGTATGTCTACCCGCCTTTTTTTCCGCAGACGCACATTATCAACAATTTTTATGGGCTCTCATCCCTAGTATGTCTACCCGCCTTTTTATGAGCATGATTCAAATTGCAAATTCAAATTATCAAAATAAAAAATTGCAAAAAAAATTATAACATCTATATAAGTCAAGAAACAAAAAATAATGAAATGACGTATTATAATTCAATGCAACACATTTAAATCTCATTATTTAACTTTAAATATATATTTAATTTGATTTACCAAAGAAAAATTTGTACAAAAGATGTATATTATTAATATTAATGTTACTTATCACATATATGTCGTTAAATTCTCATATTTGTGTTAGCTACTCATACCGAATCAAAAATACTAATGTAATGAAATAAAAACAGCAAAAATATTTAATTCAAATTGCATATCCAATAACAAAAATAGAACATTTATTAAATAAAAAATAACGTATAATTTTATTTATAATCTTGACAGAAAAAAATTTATATACCAACTCTTTCTTTATATTTGATATATTTAATGAAATGAATATAAATTAGAATTAATGTCAAATATTTTTTTTATAGATATTAAAGAAATGAATATAAATTAGAAGTAATGTCAACTATTTTCAATGGGAAAGATACAATAATGCGTATTGAAAGGTGTTATATGCATTTAATTTTTAATTTTTAATTTTATACAAAATCTTTTTTGTATGTTTATTTACAATTATTTTATATTGATTCCTCTATTTTGAATCTGAATTATGTCAAGGTACTATATATTTGTTGATATTGTATGGAAGGTAGAGAGTTATATAAATTTCACTTTTTTATGATTAATTAACCGTAATGATTACTTTTAGATATTGGAATTGATTGGAAAACTTGTAGCATGCAAAAGAAATAATGATTGTTTTTAGATTGAAATAAATAAATTGAAAAATCATATTTAATTTATGAATTAAATCAAATCCTAATCTTTTTTAACTCTCCATTGAACTTCAATGAATCATATATTTAATTTATTGGAATTTAAGATGGTCCTCCGAACCATGAAGAGACTTTATTTTTGGTGAAATTTTTATATGAGAGAATCGTAGTCAAACTCTCCCGTGAAATCTTATCCTTCCTTTTGAAATTAAAACCTTTCACTTTATTTATTAAAAAAACTAAATCTTAATAATTAAAACTAACGACTCTTAATTAACAATAATAATTAATAAAAATAATCTTAATTATTTTTATATTGAATTTTTCAAATCAAGTAAGAAATGACATTTCACCATTCAATTAAAAATTAAAGAAAAATAAATAAAAGAAGTAACCATAAGGAAGAAAAGAGAATGCAGTGATGTAAATTTTGTGTGCAGCAACGTAAAAATAACTTTTTATCTCCAAAAACACTTATAAAAAGTGCTTATTTCAATCCAAAATCATTTTTTCTTTCTCTGATTTATGTCTTCTCTATTGTAATAAAATCAAGTAAACACCATACTCTCTTTCTTATCTCATTAAATCAACTCCACGTTTCTTTGTGGTTGTTAATTGAAAAATCATATTTAATTTATGAATTAAATCAAATCCTAATCCTTTTTTAACTCTCCATTGAACTTCAGTGAATCATATATTTAATTTATTGGAATTTTTATATGAGAGAATCGTAATCAAACTCTCCCGTGAAATCTTATCCTTCCTTTTGAAATTTTACGTGAGAAAATTGCAATCCCAATTTTAAACTCTCCCGTGAAATTCATATACCCATTTTTTTTTCAATTAAATATATTAAAAGTTTTTTTTAAAGAATTAAATATGAGGATGTACACTACTTATATATAATATTTTAATAAATAGTAAATAAATATATAATAGTTGATATCTTGGCCTTTTGTTTTAAATATAAAAAAGAAATAAATTTGTGTCTTTCATAAAAAAATTTGTTTATTCATCAATCATAATTTTCTCATGTTTTTTAATAAAAACAAATATATGTATCAACTTTTATGATAAATGTTAACATCTTATCATAAATAAATGCTAACATTTTTTCATGTCAATTTTATTTTTATTTGTATCATGTAATAATAATATATATCATTTTTTATCAGGTATATGATATTTTTGCTTAAAAAATTTATAAAAGAAATCATACTTAATTGATTGAAACAATTTTTATAGAAGCAAATTATTGTTGCCTATAAAATTGACACTCTAAATCAAAAACAAATTTGAAAATCAAAATAAAATTGAATTAATTAATTTAACGTTTTATTAATAAGTATTTATATGAATTACATATATAAGAAAATTAAAAAAAAATATGGATTATACCATATTATATTTTGGTAATGTAAGAATATTCCAATTATTTTAAGATAATTTACATCAAATATTAAATAAATATTTTTTATCTATTAGTTTGAAATCAAAATTAATCATCAGAAATTCTTATTAGAAAGAGTTAAGTATTTTTTTCTTGTATTAAGTCATAATATTAAATATAATTATTTTCTTTTAATTTATGATATTTTTTTAAGATAAATTTATAAAAAATCATACTTAATTTATTAAATCCATTTTTATAGGACCAAAATGATCTTGTGATTTTTGTGTATTCACCTATTGTTATTGTCCATGTAAAATATTCATTTATAAAAAATTATTGCCTTCCAATTTCTTATTATCATTGAATAAATATTTTTCTTATTATCATTCAATTAATATTTTCATATTCTCATTCAATTATTGTCTTTTTTTTCATATTCTCATTCATTTTTCATATTCTCATTCAATACCAAAAGACAATTGCAATTTTTGGAAAAAAACAAATAATTAAGAATGTTAATTATATAGCCCGTAAAAAGATTCTGTGGATTAATGTCATTATTGATATAGACCCTAAGAATTGCTTAGAGAATAATGAGATAATTAGGGTATGAAAAATGAGCTTAAATCGGCTATTGATTTTCTTATATAGATAGTAGATAATTTGATGGTCTTATATATTAAAAATTAATATATATAATAACACCCTAAATTTTTAAAGCAATATTTAGAAGATAATACTCATTCTATACTCATATAATATAACAAAATATTTAATAAAAATAAAAAATAAACAAAATATATCTCTCTCTCAATGGAATGCTCTGTAATTAAACTTTTCCACTTTCTATTTCTCATATATATTTTTTTATTTTTCAAAAAAAATAAAGTAAGAGTAATGTAGAAAAATGAAAAGTTAAGAGTTTAGAAAAATAAAGTGGGAAAATTAAAACCTTTCACTTTATTTATTAAAAAAACTAAATCTTAATAATTAAAACTAACGAATCTTAATTAACAATAATAATTAATAAAAATAATCTTAATTATTTTTATATTGAATTTTTCAAATCAAGTAAGAAAGGACATTTCACCATTTAATTAAAAATTAAAGAAAAATAAATAAAAGAAGTAACCATAAGGAAGGAAAGAGAATGCAGTGATTAAATTTTGTGTGCAGCAACGTAAAAATAACTTTTTATCTCCAAAAACACTTATAAAAAGTGCTTATTTCAATCCAAAATCATTTTTTCTTTCTCTGATTTATGTCTTCTCTATTGTAATAAAATCAAGTAAACACCATACTCTCTTTCTTATCTCATTAAATCAACTTCACGTTTCTTTGTGGTCGTTAATATCCTTGATGCAGTCAAATTGTCCACTCTTTGTCACTGCAAAAAAATACATTAATGAATTAAAGGTAAGGAAACTGAATGCAGATGATGGTGCAAATCACAAATCTATTATAAGGCAAAACTTTTGTCTTCACGTATCTGAATTTAAAATCCTGAAACAAACAAAAATTATATTAGAGAATCAGAAATTAAAATTGAAAATCATATTCGTAGATATGCAGAATAGTAAGATCTGAAGTTAAGCAGAACAACTGAATGATGGCAGAGCAGTGAATGAGGAGCAAAGGAAGAAAATAAAAAATTGAGAATGCAAAGAATGAAGAAGGTGGAAATAAATAACAGAATGAAAGAAGAAAAGATGATGCAAAGAGATAGATAGAGGGACTCATACAATGGTTCAACAATTCCCAATACACTAAACCGTAAAATCAATAAAAGCATTATGTAGTTATTATAGGATTCAATACGCAAACGAAATTGAATGAGAGGAATGGAAAATGTATGCATTTGAAATTATGCAGACTTCACTTGGCTCTATGTCTGCATGACCCAATGAAAATGCACCGATGCAATAAAAAAGCGTGTTCCAATAAAGAAGTTTTGCATTAAATTGGATGTTGGAATGTAATCATGATTAAAAAAATTATTTATTAATTAAAATAGTAAGGGAGATGCAATTACATCTATGTCCCCATTTATCACCCTCAAAATAGTGATTAAAGGGATAATTATAGATGCAATTACATCTATGTCCCCATTTATCACCCTCAAAATAGTGATTAAAGGGATAATTATAGAATTTCATATGTATTCTACTTTATTATATTAAAAGTAGATTACACACAGTTGAGACATTAGCTCGCCTTATCCAATTAATACAAGTAACTAACTAAATTATGAGTTTGTGTTTATTCCGCAGCTCATCTTGCTATAACCTAGTTGATAAAATCATGCTTTCAATATCAGTCCCGCTACCTCATGCCTTGATACAATGATGCTCATGATGTGGTTTGACACATTTTGTCTTTTAGTGGGAGACTATATGATCAGCCTTGTCTACCAAATTAGCTCATTGGGTCATGAAAAATAACGAGTTAAGATATGAATTTAGTCGTTCCACATGGTTAGATATACGAAAGATATAGATTAGTGTAATTGCAAAATGAGAACTAGGCTTTTATGATTAGGCATGCACAAACATGCCATTTTGCTAAATCGTATATAAATGAACATGTTAATCCAATTACATTAATATAATGCCATAAAATCTGTCATTAAGGAATTAGTTTGGCATGGTCATAGAAAGTTTTAAATATCCACATCTAACGGTGATGAAATGATCAACACTGGATTGATTATCCCAGACGTACAATCCCCAACAGATCTACTACAATGATTGCTTGCTCAAGAGATCGTCCATCACACGCATAAGAACGTAAAATTTGTAATCTTCTTTTTAAAATTAATTTTGAAAAAGATTATGATCTGGTTGACTCAAACTTTTTAAAACTTACATTACAAAATTTTGGCCTTTCTCAGGTTAATATATATTAATCTTGTTATGGATTGTGTTACTGCGGCTACTCTTATCTTAAGGTGGAATGGTGAAAAATTGGATCCCCAAAGATCTTAGATTAATGGATTCAATGTCACCTTTTTTTTTTTTTCCATTGAAAAATTTGTTTTCATGATTCAAGACAAAGAGCTTAAGAGAAAATACCTCCCCCTTAAACTATCTAAAAATGAGCCAATTATTTTCCACTTGTTATTTGTTGATGATTGTCTCCTCTTCACTAAAGATAAGACCTCTGAGGCAAGAGTGGTGAAACAAGTGTTTCAAAATGTTTGTAAGGCCTCAAGTTTAAAAGTTAATATATTTGGTCCAAGTTTGTGCTTATAAGAAAATCTATAAAGACGGAGGACAACAACTTATCTTTTATAATGGATTTTAAATATATCTATAGTCACAGTTGGTACAGGGGTGATTGACGATGAATTTAATAGAAAGAATCACGGTTCGATAAAATCACTTGATGTCAGAACTGACTCTCGATTAGGAGGTGACGGAAACCACTTGATATCAGAATTGACCCCAGATTAGGAGATCCAATGGATTGAATACTGATGAAATAAATACAACTAATTTTGATTAGACTTCTAAGTTGTAAAAGAAACATTCCTAGAGCATCCACATCCATTATACTCACTTGAGTTCATTAAGTGGGTCACATTCAATTTTTTATGTTATATGTCATTTCTAACTCATTTAAACAACTCAGCTACATTTTTTAAATATCCATGTAACTCATCAAAACTTTAAAATTGATCCCACAAAATCATGTAATATACCCCATTTTAATATTATATAATTAAATATAGCACATAATGAATGGAAAGAAGGAAAAGAAACGCTCCTGCAGTAAAGAACGAGCCCAAACTAAAGAATCCATTTTTCACTTAATTATCCATTTGTTTCTGACACAGTGTTTTAGTAAATAGTGTGGAGACTTTAAAAAGCTACCGATATTTATGCTCTTAATAGGCCTACTAGGGTGACTCTAGCCAAATCATTAATTACTGTCATCCCTCTCTATTTTATGCAAAACCTTTGTTTGACATATACAAGTTTATGATATAATTAATTTTAAACCAAATAAATTTGCTAATATTGGGATTCATTCGACGAAAATTTCCAATATTTTCCTTTTAGAATTGTTGCATTATACGAATAAATTATGGGTTCAACTTCTTTATTCCAAATATCTTATAGGTCCCATATTTATCTGTTCAAGCTAAAGTGATTCTTATATTTAGACCTCGATTTTAAAATCCTTGAAGGCTTTATATTCATGGTTTATTTTATAATAAGGATAGGTAATGGAGAGACATTTATGTGGTGTGAGAATTGGATGAAAAGTAAGCATCTCTTCCATTTAATTTCCTTTCTGCATATTTCAAACACTACTTTAGAGGTTTAAGATATACTACTTAAGGATGGTTTCTTGCACCTAAATAGGCTTTCTACTCAACTTCCTCTTGATATTCACAACTCTATCATAACTTATTGAGGATGATTTTACATTCGAGTGTTCCCACCAACCAATTTTGATCCTACACACATATGACAATTGATCCTAATTGTAATATATGAGACGATTCTTCTAAAACCATTCTTTGTATCCTCTATGAATGTCAAGCAACAAAGGTCTTTTGAAACCTGTTAACTTTGGTGCACACTTTCTTCTTCTACATCATGGACTGTTTAGATTCATTTGTCTCTTGTTTGTTGAACATGTGACTCTACATACAAGAAGTAGGGTGAATTGTGGAGTTTGAAAATATTTTAAATCAAATGAATAACTAAGTAGCGGAAAATCAACGAAAACAAAATTACTGAAAAGTAAAAGAGATAGGGGAAAGAGAAGAACACTAGAAAAGTTATACATGTTCGACTTAAAATGACCAACATTTTTACCCAAGAAATATTCTTCAGATTATCTTATAAACTTGACATATTTTAGAAGGATGTGCCCACAAACCTTCTTATATAAGAAAATGAAGTTTTAAGGCTAACTTCCAACCAAACAGCGAAAAGTTCTAAAGTGGTTATCCTTCAAATTGCCTTACCCTAATTTTGACCCCCCTGAGATGTCACACCTCCAGACATTTCATCAACTCAAGACAAGTACTCAGAGCAGTCACTTGTTTATCTGGTACTTAATCAAGGGTGTTCAAGGACAAAAAGGAGCTCAGATAAAAGATCAATCAATAAGAGAATGACATCTAATACAATCACAGGACTCAAATGGTTCACTTATTCACCTATGTTTGAATTCAAGATCCACTGTCATCAATTTCATCTGGTCTACAATTAGGGTTTTTGACCTAATTCCTCAAGCTCTCAATTTTTGAATTTATGAACTTGCTCATTTCTCAACCAAACAGGATGATGTAAACATCAAACTTGCTCTAGATTCACTCACGATTTCAAATATGTAACTAACATAAATTTATATTAACCACATCTACTGAATTATCTAAAATACGTGAAGAACCCTAAAAATTAAAAATGAAATTAAATGGCTATACTGAAGAATAAATGAATGATGATAGCGGGTTTTTAATCCTCTGATGATGATGATGAATGAAATAGTATCGAGCTTTATCAAAATAGGTGCACAAATTAAACAGGTGGAGTCTAAAAACTTACCTCTGAAACTGAAGGTCGTGGTGATGGTGGAGAGCTCATGGCTTTGAATGAATGATCACAAAAGCTTCCTGGAACCTTGTTGATACTATTTGGGCACTTGGATTGCTTTGAAAACCTCTTAATTGATCTACTCGACCCCTCTTGCTTGAGCTACAAGTAGAAATTGGAGATGGTAATTTTGCACTTACAGATGAGCTACGACCATCTGGATAGCTTCACTACACCCTAAGGAATGTGTATGAATGCCTGATTTGTTTGACACCCTCTGAATCGTTTTATAGACCTCCAACTGACTTTGCTCCAAAATGAAAGTGGCTATGGTATTTCTCCACTTCCATAAGTGTTGCAGAAGCTTGGATCACTTCTAATGAACCTCCATGAGATGTTAGAAGGCTTACTTTCAAAAGAAGAGCTCTGGTTTGAAGAATTCGATTCTTCTTGCCAAAGAACTTTTGAAAACTATAAGCATGAGGGAGAGAAAGAGAAAGCAAGAATTGGATTTGCTTTGGTGTGCTTATTATTGAGGTATTCACTTCTATTTATAGGCAAATGATGCAGAGTAATTTGGGAGAGTGAGCTTGCTTAGTGAATTAGTTTTGGTTTCTTGGCCACGAAGAAATTCAAAGAATCTTACAAATGCAATGATGTCAAACTCGGGCTAGCTCCTTATCCATTGATCTCTTGTGATCTTAGGGAACATTTCTGATGCAGAGGAGAGTTTCAATTGGTTGGGAGAAGATTCCTTTGGTGATTCATCCATTTGCCATAAATTCCCAAATGTAATCATTACATAATCACAAGTCTTTGTTTTTGGGAATATTCTTCAATCCTTATGCAACGATGAAAATGAATGCTTGGAATCTCTACTGATGTGGTATGGGTCATGTAGTATCAATTGGTAGAGGCATTTGCACAAATTGGCCAAAAGTAAAGTTGGTCATGTCTTGAAATTTCACTCCATGGGCCTGACTTTGAACAATCATAACTCTTAGCTCAAAATGAATTTGGAGAAGGTTGAGCATAATTTGGAAAGCCCTTAACATGAACTTCAATTCATTAGTTTGTAGTTTCTTCAAAATCATTTGGGAAATCTGTGTAAAATGGGCTTAAAGTTTGAAGAAAACTAGGTTAAAACACTTAGAAATTTTTCTAAGTGTTTATGACCTATAACTTCCAAAACACATATCTCTTAAATGATTGATCTTTTGAAAAAAGTTCCAATGTGAAAAGTTGTTTTATTTTGCAAGATATACAACTTTCATGTTGGAAGTTTTTTGAGTTGTGTAGGTGAAATTTTGAGATCCATGAACTAGGTCAAAATGCACTAGTTTGACTTTTTGTTGACTTTTTGATCCTTGATGGATTTCCTTGATTTTCTTTGGCCAAATGACTTTGTAACTCGGTGAACTGACTTTTATTTTTTAAAGCAACCAATGTTGCGGTGAGCATGAGTCGCCACCGACTTTTATTTTGTCCAATGTTAGGAAAGGTAAAAAGTACAGAAAAAGACCTTATTTGAAAGAAAACGGGCTCGGGGGGTAAGTTATGAAAAGGGAAGGTGCAAGCACCCTTTTCATCCGTAGTTATCTACGGGCTCTTAACTTGCTTAGCTCATGTTTGTTTGTTTTGAGTTGAAAAGAGACATAAGGACTTTAGCGTAAATGCGTAGCCTTAGTTTTTTGAAAGAAGTATTGAAAAGATGTTTTTAATTGAGCTAGGCATATTAAGAGCACTACCCTAATTAATTGGTCCTTTTCTATGCTTTTTACGATTCCCATGATCATCCATACTATATAGAAGTAGGAAATCCTTGTTATATTGGACGTGCGGGTCATCGAAGGGTCATCGAAGAATTAATGAGATTCAAAGAAGAAGTCTGCGCGTGGGCCCTCTATTTGCTGGCAGGCAATCAGAAGTGGAGTGAGGAAGGGGCTGACTTTGACCGGCCAATGGTGGCGCACAGAACAGCCACGAGTGCGGTCAAATTTTCCCAAATACTGTTCATCTCCTTCTTTGGAGATACCTGCGGATTTTGTGAGGGATTTTCCTGCGGATTCACTCGCGGAAAATCCTTCGAATTTCCTGCAATTTGAAATACGTAAAAAAACAGTAATATGAGAATATCAAATCGACCCAGACCCACGTAAAAACTCTCCCTGATCACGAATATGATATTCGTTTTGGCTGAAATGTCCTGAAACCATGAAACCGAAAAGAAACTTAAGCTTGCCCTAATAATGGCGATTCTTCATACGGGTGTTAAAGCTTCAATATAACGGTTCAAATCTTCTCTAAACTGTATCAGGAACTCGAATACATGGTTAGTTTGGATTAAAACATCATATATTTAAAAATACGAACTCACTAAAAATACATGTAAACGGAGTTCATGCATGGAATGATTTAGAGAGTGTTGGCCATTGAAACCGATCCAAACTTACTCTATGTCAATTGAGGAATGCAATGGTCACCTTGGAAGGGTTGAAGGCAGGCTGCACCAAAAGAATCAAATTCTCTTATTTCTTTGATTTTTTTTGCAATTGTGTGAGTGTTTGTTGGAGGCTAGGGTTCGTGTCCCCTTTTTTTGGCTTGGCTGCTCTAATTATATAGAGGGAATAAAAGTGGAAGGATGGAAAGAAACAAGTGATACATGGCCATCAAAGGGAAGATTATTTCCATAATTTTTTCAAAAACTTTCCAAAATCAAGAGGATATCTTTCCCAATGTGTTTTGCACGGTTTTGGTATGTTTCCATGAAATCTTGAACCTTTAAAACAATTCAAACCATGTTCCCATCCATTTATTTATTATTTAATTTATTTGGCCTTTTATTGAATAAAAAAAACCATAATAAATATAAATAATAATTATAAAAATGAAATAATGAAATTATTGGTCTTTGATGAGTTTGATTTGGTTTCTAAAAGGTCCCAAAAAATAGGCGCCACACTCCCTTGTTTGAAATTTATTTTTATTTTTTCAATAATAGTAATAATAATAATAATATTAATACTAAATAAAAAAAGGTACTAAAAAAAAAAATTTACTCCTAGTAAAAAAATAATAATAATAATAATAATAATAATAAAAAAGATTTGGATTTTTTTTTTTAAAAATATTTTATGATTTTTTTGGATTTTTTTGAATAAAACATGAATAATAAAATAAAATTTAATAAATAATAAATAATAATTCCGAAAATAATATTTAAATATTAAAAAAAAGGTTTTTTTATTTTATTTATTTTGAATATAAGTAAAAAAAATGAATATTCTAAAAAAAAGCTTAATTAAAAACGAGAATTAAAATTAAATGATTAAAAAGAAAAACTTATTTTTTGTGATTTTTTTATTTTAATATAAATGAAAATTAAATTAAATCTATAGTTAGAAACAAATAAAAAGAAGAGGTGTTAGAAGTGGGATTCGAACCCGGGACCTTGTAGTTACAATCCTTACTTCCTTACCAATTGTGCCAATTGAAAGTGTATGAAGCATCGGTCAGCATTTTGCTATTTATTAAAATATAAATAATTTAAGAGTAAACTATTATATTTTAAAATAGACTTTAAATCGAGTATTTATAAAATTCAGGATATCAATGTAAATGAAACCTAGATTTTATAAAAACCCAATTTTTTAAATAGTTTTGAATTTTTTAAAAGTGTGGGCAAATTTTGGGGTACAACAGCTGCCCCTGTTCAATCTTCTTAAACCTGAAGAGGTAGATTGGCATGTTCGCCATTCGTGATCTGAAGGTGGAAGAGGATTGAACACTTAAGTGCCCAAAAATTTGCACTTGCCAGTGCAGCAAAGAGTATTGTTGGTTGCTTGAATGGGCTTAGAGATGCCATCCAGTGAGTTGACAGAGTGTCGTCGAAGATGGGCTTAAAAGATGCCATCCAAATGTTGACAGAATGCTATCGGAATGAATCTCCGTCTGGATCGTATCTAATAGGTATTCTGAAGGGTGTCAGGATGAGCCATACTCTAGGCCATATGTTGAAGAGTATTAGAACAAGCCATCCATTAGGCTATATTAGAGAGTACCATCCATTAGGCTGTATTAGAATGAGCCATGCATTAGGCTGTATCAAAATGAGCCATCCATTAGGCTGTATTAGAAAGAGTCGTTCATTAGGCTATATCAGAGTGAGCCATCCATTAGGCTAAATCGAAGTGAGCCATCCATTAGGCTATATCAAAGTAAGTCATCCATTAGGCTATAGAAAGAACCAACCATCCATTAGGCTGTTTTAGAAAGAGCCGTCCATTAGGCTATATCAGAGTGAGCCATCCATTAGGCTAAATCGAAGTGAGCCATCCATTAGGCTATAGCAAGAGCCAACCATCCATTAGGCTGTATTGTGATGAGCCATACATTAGGCTATATTGAGCCATCCATCAGGCCATATTGAAATGAGCCATACATTAGGCTATATTGATATGAACCGTACATTAGGCTATATCCGAGTGAGCCATCCATCAGGCTACATTGGAACAAGCCATACATTAGGCTATATCAAAAGAGGCCATACATTAGGCGAGCCATTCATTAGGCTATCTCATAAGGGGCCATGCATTAGGCGAGCCATTCATTAGGCTATCTCATAAGGGGCCATGCATTAGGCGAGCCATACATTAGTCTATGATGAGAATACCGGGATGAGTCGTACACTAGATTGTATCCGTGTATATCAGAAGGAGTCATTCACTAAACTATATCTGAAGGATGGAGTCATACATTAGACTATATGAATATCAGAACGTGTCGTACATTAGACTAAGTCTGTAGATGGGAGTCGTACATTAGACTACCTTTGAATGAGTGATATTTTGTATGAGTAACTGAAAGATGGGTCAGAAGGAGTCGTACACTAGACTATATCTGAAATGTGCCCACAGAATAAGTCATACACTAGACTGTATTGGAGATTAAGCTTTTCTGAATGAATATCGGTAAGATAATGTTTTGCAGGATGGGAAACTTGAAAGAGAATGTTCGTCAGAATGAACCTTCATTTTGATTATATCTGAGAGAAATGTTTATCCGGATGGAAACTGGAAAGACAATGCTTATCAGCATGAACCTTTATATTGATTGTATCTGATGACGAATAAGTTGTTAATAACATTCGTCTGCTCGAGAATTAACCTGAAAAACCAAGTTAGTTTCATACAATGTTATGATGCATGGAACATAATATTCTCAAAATAAAATGAGAATGCTATATGTATGTATTTGTCATGATATGTTATGAATGATGTATGAATGTAACCATGCAATTGAAGAATGTTGATGACTCCATATAGCAAATTCTGATTGGGAAAATAAATCCCTGCGGGAGATGATGACAATATTTCTTCACCCGGATCTTAGAATGACCTTGTTGGGGATTCCTTCCTCATGTGCCAGGATACTCAGTTGAAGACTTTTGCTGTCGCTTGGGGATGAAAATAACCTTGAAGGATCTGATCTTGATGTACCCTGACAAGGGATAAAAGGGATGGATAATCCCTAATGTACTATCTGACCAAGTTTCAGCTGTGAGTGCCAACTTTACTAGGAATAGTGAGTTTGAATAAACCATGATGGAGAAGAGACTTGTATCAGAGAACTTGTATGTTTGAGACGTATACTTTGTTGGGGGAATCAAGTCTCTGTTGGGAAAGAGATTATTTGAAGATAACTTCCTGAGGATTTATATGTGGGGATATTGCGGTGAAAACCACTTTGTGGGGAAGATTCCCTGAGATTTCAATTTTCATTGCTCATATGTCTTCAAGTATTTCGTCACTTTATCGTTGGAAAACATTTTCTTGACCATATGTGGACCCTCTTATGTGGGAACCTATCTGCCCCTGGGATCGATAGTCTGGTATATCTGATGCTTGAAGTTATTGCAAATTTTTGATGAGATACTGACATCATCTTATGCTAGTCACTAAGTGGCTTTTGCAACATGCCCCAAGTGATAGACTTGCCCCTCTGGCCGTTCAGCGTCATTGAGAGATTCTTTGAATTTTGGCTTGATTGCCCCAAATGAACGGGATCATGTTGTGTCAATGCTCCTTGTATATATTTGCCTTTAGCCAAATGAACCAGGCGTGGGAAATATTTCTACTTTTCGAAGTACTTCCGAAGTTATTTTGTCTATCGGGAAGATTTTTAGTCCTTAGTCATACCCATGCAAGTTCTTCCTGATGTCAAATAGTTGAACTTATGTAGACAAAGGTGTTTATTTTTTTCATAAAATGCGATGCATATGTCTGGCTTGAAATTTTTACTTTTTTTTTAAAAAAACATTTTTTTTGTAAAACAAAAGTTTGTAAAAACGGTGACATCAACTCAGGATTTTATGGTAAACCTTAAGGAGTCAGGATACCTTTTAGTAACAATATGCTTTCAAACTAACCATGCTTCAGTTAGGACTTTCAAGGGTTGTAACGAGGCCAGGCTCATGGTTTAAAGAAACAAAGGATAATGGCTCGAAATTTATTTGTGCCCAACCCAATATTCGTGATGTTCTTCAGTCCTATACTCAGCTGACTATATGTTGAAGCTCCAACAGAGTTTGGAATTGTAACACTGGCAGTTGTGATGGTTCAAGAACCAGAAGTTTATTTGCAAAGGACGTCATTATCATTCTTTCTCTTTTTTTTTTGTAATATTCCTCTTTTGTTGAGAGTTTATAGTGACCTCTTTTTGACTTTTTTATCCCTAACTTTTGCCTGAACTGTTTATTTTGAAGTTACAATCAGCGGGATGTTTCTCTTTTCACTAAGTCTCATTCGGAGATTTTGACTTAACGATCTTTTCCTTTTCAGATATTGACTGAGTGACTTAATGATTACGGGGAACCATCATTGATCGTGTTAAATAATAACAATTGAGTCAACTGCGAATCTACCCTGCCCCAGGTTATGATTAAGGGTTTTAATCTGCACTAGAAAGAAAACTTCTACTTCTTAGGCTCAAAGGGGTTTACGAGGGATTAACATCCTTATATCTCCATTGTTTAGGAATTGAAACAATGCCTGTACATCGTCAGCATAGTCTGTTCAAAAGCATACTGTATGAGATTAGGGTATCATTTTCGTCATCCTCCCTCAAAAGGCTTACAGCTTATCAGGATTTGAGTATCACAAAAAGTAAACAAAGGTAAAGACACAGTTTTAAATATTGTGAAAACACAAGAAATAATTCTAGCCAAACATATGCAATACATTAATAATTATTATCAAAACAACCAGAGTCTGTCATAAGACGAACATTTAAACAAACAGAAAATAAATTGCAAATCAAAATGAAACTAAATATCTAAAAATCCATCCTTCTATACGTCCCCAGCATTAGCGATCTTGTTATAATTAGGCATGGGAGCAGTGATCACATTAGGAGTCTCAGGAGGGTCAAACTCGATTTCCCAAGCATCAATCATATCTTGGATCTTGTTCTTCAATGGCCAACAATCATTCGTATCATGTCCAGGGCTATTGGAGTGGTATGCACACCTTGCATTAGGATTATAGCGAGGAGAGGAAGTGTTGGGCTTCACAGGAGGGTCCCTCACAGTAATCAAGTTTGCCTTCAGCAGATATTGCAATACCTGAGCCTGAGTCATATTGATCTTTGTGAACTGACGCCTAGGCACATCTTGCTTGTTTTGACGACTCTGTTGTGTCGTCGGTGTGGAAATCATAACTGCCCCAACAGATTGGCTACGATTACTCTTTTTCTGACCATACACGGCATTGGACTCTGACTTCCCATTGAATGGCTTCCTTGTAGCGACTAATGATGTAGCCACTGGAATCTTACCACTTCGAATGCCACTTTCAACACGCTCTCCAGTCAGTATCAAATCAGTAAAACCAGTTGATGAGCTTCCCAGCAAATAACTGTAGAATGGACCAGTCAATGTACCCATGAACATATCTACTAGCTCTCTGTCAACCAGAGGAGGTTGAACTCTGCCAGCCAAATCCCTCCACTTCTGCGCATACTCCTTAAAACTTTCTCTCGGACCCATGGACATACTCTGCAGTTGTGTACGAGTTGGTGCAAGATCAGCATTATATTGGTATTGCTTATAGAAAGCAACAACCAAGTCTTCCCATGTACGAATATTAATACCCTCCAACTGATAGTACCATTCGAGTTGAGTTCCAGACAAACTCTCTTGGAACAAGTGAATCCATAGCTTTTTGTCAGCGGTGTGAGGTTGGATCTTCCTCACATACGATTTCAGGTGCAATTTGGGACAAGAGACTCCATCATACTCTGCAAAGGTCGGAGTCTTGAACTTTAGAGGGATCACGACTCCTGAGATGAGCCCTAGTTCCTCAAAGTCTAGCCCTGGTACCTTTTGGGTTTCCACAGCCTTCATTCGTTCCTCCAACTGCTCGTACTTATCCTCCGGATACTCTTCCTCATAGTAGTATTCTTCCTCTTCTTCGTCTTGCTTGGCAGAACCATCATTGCTCTTTTGATCGGTCTTGCCACTATCACCGTCATTTTGTTCAGTCTCTTCTGGGATCTCGACCTCTTTGGCCTTTTTGAGAGGGCCTCGGAATCTTCTTCCCATGTTGAAAACACCCACGGGTTTCTTGGTCTTCTTCTCCTTCTTAGTAAGGAGTGTCTTCAGCTCTTCTTGCCCTTTAGACAAATTCAAGATAAGGGCTTGGAATTCAGTGTTCTGTGCTTGCAGATCCTTGACTGATTGCTCGAGAGGATTCATTTTCTTAGCTGAAATAAACGGCGAGAAGATGAGTATCCTATTCATAGAAACCTGCTATGCAAAGTTATGAATGCAGATGCAATGTTTTCAAGGATCTTTTAAGGAATTTAGTTAGCAACATTAGAAATTTAATCAGTCCCAGCTTCGTCTGAAGAACCTTGGCTTTCGTTTTTTAAGCGTCCTTCTTCAAGAATCAAGCTCACCATATCGAGTGGGTCATCGCCTCTGATTCGGGATACCTTTGAACTTGAAAGTATATGGCTAGAGGAAAATAAATCCTCTTGCCCCTTGATATATACTGAGCCTCTGAATTGGAAGGTATGTGGCCAGAGGTAAATAAATCCTCTTGCCCCTTGCAGGGAACCTAGTCTTTGATAATGACACCTGAAATTGTGCGCCCTAAATTCCTAAGATCTTTGAAAGGGTTAGTTAATCATGCTATGATGTCATGATGTCGTGATGTTATGCGAATGCAATGCATCAGGTAAAGCGTGAGATAACAAGGACGAATGAGTCCTACAAACAATTCCTGCAAGGAAATTAGAAAGGTTAGTAGCACACACAAACAAATCACAAAAGTGTCCTTAAGTTTAAAGGCTTGCATGGAGTCCATAGGTAAGTACCCTCCCCACTGAAGTTTAGTTGGCTCAACCTGTTCTACATAAAGATCGGGTTCTAGGGAGCTCATATCATTGACCTTTCTCGAAGGCGCTTATCTCAGTTCGGCGATCGAATCACCAACCGAAAAGGTCCCGAAAGTCCAGTCCATATGAGTGTAGCTTTGAGTATCAACCAACTTCAGTCGGAACCAAAGCCAGCCATCTCGCTACTTTCTAAAAGGCCAAAGTTTAGTTCAACTAAGGTTCTAGGGGCGAATTAGTGCTTAATGACACCCCGCGGTAGCCAAGCATTTCCTCGAGTCGGATCCCAAGGAACACCAGGACAAACCAATGTGTCACACTAACGATGGCCATCAGATCAACCACATCAGTATACACTGTGCAGTCTCCTTGATCTCATGCCATTTTCCTAAGGTACTCAGATCCGGGTTAGGATCTTTCACACAGAACAATCCCAAACAACCTTTAAGAATAAAGCATACAAACAAACAATTAAAAACATTTATAATGAACTAAGCCCTAAGGTAAACCCCTCTTAAAGAATCCCCAGCAGAGTCGCCAGTTCTGTAACTCGGTGAACTGACTTTTATTTTTTAAAGCAACCAATGTTGCGGTGAGCATGAGTCGCCACCGAATTTTATTTTGTCCAATGTTAGGAAAGGTAAAAAGTACAGAAAAAGACCTTATTTGAAAGAAAACGGGCTCGGGGGGTAAGTTATGAAAAGGGAAGGTGCAAGCACCCTTTTCATCCGTAGTTATCTACGGGCTCTTAACTTGCTTAGCTCATGTTTGTTTATTTTGAGTTGAAAAGAGACATAAGGACTTTAGCGTAAATGCGTAGCCTTAGTTTTTTGAAAGAAGTATTGAAAAGATGTTTTTAATTGAGCTAGGCATATTAAGAGCACTACCCTAATTAATTGGTCCTTTTCTATGCTTTTTACGATTCCCAGGATCATCCATACTATATAGAAGTAGGAAATCCTTGTTATATTGGACGTGCGGGTCATCGAAGGGTCATCGAGGTCGTTTGAAGGCAACAGGTAGAGGTACCTTTAGCAATATTCGAAGGGACAATCATTGTTTCGTAGGCAACCATTCGAGGGACTAGATCATATTATCGAGGCAACATCGCGGGTCATCGAGGGACTTATGATCTTTACAATGATTTTTAATCGAGGGACTTTGCTAATCGATACCTCTACATTCGAGGGACACGACCTTATTTCGAAAGGCAACCAAGAGGGGCGTACCCTAAGGGTGAGTGAGTGCAAGTGTGTTGGATTCGATTATAATTTATCTTATATATTTATGTGATCTATCGTTTGTTTCGAGCTTGCCATACATGTCCTAGTTTAAACATACATCTAACAATATACATATTAATAAAAATGGAAATAAAAAGTGCGGAAAAGTAAAGAAATTCCCTTAAATATTTACATTTGTCCTATATACATTCTAATGTCTAAATAAAAGCAAAAATAAACAAACATGCGCCATACACGGGATTTCGAGATGAGAGAAGAAATCGAGAGAAAGTAAAAAAATTGTTGAGTAAAAGTTAATTTTAAATAAGATTGATTCTAAATTAACCTTAATTAATTATAAATGTCTAATTAGCTAAATTTTAAAATGTTTTAAAAATATACTAAATACCCAAAATTTATTAATTAATGAATGACTAAATTAATTTAAATCCTAAATTAAACTAATATTGAAATTAAAAAATAAAACCTAAAAATTTAAAAGATATAAATGAATAAATCAAATTCTAAAAAAAACCTAAGACAAAAATAAAATATTACTCCTTTTTTATGATTTTCTTATTATTATTATTATTATTGGTGGGTTAGTTGTTAATTTTATTGTTTTTTAGTTAATTAAAATAAATAAGTTTTGAAGAAGAGTTAGAAAAAAAACGGAAAATAAAAAGGTTGAGGGATCCCTAGATCGAACCCAGGTCCTCAACCATATTGGAACTACCTTTTGGCCGTCTGTGCTGCAGATGTTATTTGTTAATAAAGGATCAAGAAACATATAAAAAGATTGAATAATTAATGAGATTCAAAGAAGAAGTCTGCGCGTGGGCCCTCTATTTGCTGGCAGGCAATCAGAAGTGGAGTGAGGAAGGGGCTGACTTTGACCGGCCAATGGTGGCGCACAGAACAGCCATGAGTGCGGTCAAATTTTCCCAAATACTGTTCATCTCCTTCTTTGGAGATACCTGCGGATTTTGTAAGGGATTTTCCTGCGGATTCACTCGCGGAAAATCCTTCGAATTTCCTGCAATTTGAAATACGTGAAAAACAGTAATATGAGAATATCAAATCGACCCAGACCCACGTAAAAACTCTCCCTGATCACGAATATGATATTCGTTTTGGCTGAAATGTCCTGAAACCATGAAACCGAAAAGAAACTTAAGCTTGCCCTAATAATGGCGATTCTTCATACGGGTGTTAAAGCTTCAATATAACGGTTCAAATCTTCTCTAAACTGTATCAGGAACTCGAATACATGGTTAGTTTGGATTAAAACATCATATATTTAAAAATACGAACTCACTAAAAATACATGTAAACGGAGTTCATGCATGGAATGATTTAGAGAGTGTTGGCCATTGAAACTGATCCAAACTTACTCTATGTCAATTGAGGAATGCAATGGTCACCTTGGAAGGGTTGAAGGCAGGCTGCACCAAAAGAATCAAATTCTCTTATTTCTTTGATTTTTTTTGCAATTGTGTGAGTGTTTGTTGGAGGCTAGGGTTCGTGTCCCCTTTTTTTGGCTTGGCTGCTCTAATTATATAGAGGGAATAAAAGTGGAAGGATGGAAAGAAACAAGTGATACATGGCCATCAAAGGAAAGATTATTTCCATAATTTTTTCAAAAACTTTCCAAAATCAAGAGGATATCATTCCCAATGTGTTTTGCACGGTTTTGGTATGTTTCCATGAAATCTTGAACCTTTAAAACAATTCAAACCATGTTCCCATCCATTTATTTATTATTTAATTTATTTGGCCTTTTATTGAATAAAAAAACCATAATAAATATAAATAATAATTATAAAAATGAAATAATGAAATTATTGGTCTTTGATGAGTTTGATTTGGTTTCTAAAAGGTCCCAAAAAATAGGCGCCACACTCCCTTGTTTGAAATTTATTTTTATATTTTTTCAATAATAGTAATAATAATAATAATATTAATACTAAATAAAAAAAGGTACTAAAAAAAAATTTACTCGTAAAAAAATAATAATAATAATAATAATAATAAAAAAGATTTGGATTTTTTTTTAAAAATATTTTATGATTTTTTTGGATTTTTGTGAATAAAACATGAATAATAAAATAAAATTTAATAAATAATAAATAATAATTCCGAAAATATTATTTAAATATTAAAAAAAAAAGGTTTTTTTATTTTATTTATTTTGAATATAAGTAAAAAAAATGAATATTCTAAAAAAAAGCTTAATTAAAAACGAGAATTAAAATTAAATGATTAAAAAGAAAAACTTATTTTTTGTGATTTTTTTTATTTTAATATAAATGAAAATTAAATTAAATCTATAGTTAGAAACAAATAAAAAGAAGAGGTGTTAGAAGTGGGATTCGAACCCGGGACCTTGTAGTTACAATCCTTACTTCCTTACCAATTGTGCCAATTGAAAGTGTATGAAGCATCGGTCAGCATTTTGCTATTTATTAAAATATAAATAATTTAAGAGTAAACTATTATATTTTAAAATAGACTTTAAATCGAGTATTTATAAAAATCAGGATATCAATGTAAATGAAACCTAGATTTTATAAAAACCCAATTTTTTAAAAAGTTTTGAATTTTTTAAAAGTGTGGGCAAATTTTGGGGTACAACAGCTGCCCCTGTTCAATCTTCTTAAACCTGAAGAGGTAGATTGGCATGTTCGCCATTCGTGATCTGAAGGTGGAAGAGGATTGAACACTTAAGTGCCCAAAAATTTGCACTTGCCAGTGCAGCAAAGAGCATTGTTGGTTGCTTGAATGGGCTTAGAGATGCCATCCAGTGAGTTGACAGAGTGTCGTCGAAGATGGGCTTAAAAGATGCCATCCAAATGTTGACAGAATGCTATCGGAATGAATCTCCGTCTGGATCGTATCTAATAGGTATTCTGAAGGGTGTCAGGATGAGCCATACTCTAGGCCATATGTTGAAGAGTATTAGAACAAGCCATCCATTAGGCTATATTAGAGAGTACCATCCATTAGGCTATATTAGAATGAGCCATGCATTAGGCTGTATCAAAATGAGCCATCCATTAGGCTGTATTAGAAAGAGTCGTTCATTAGGCTATATCAGAGTGAGCCATCCATTAGGCTAAATCGAAGTGAGCCATCCATTAGGCTATATCAAAGTAAGTCATCCATTAGGCTATAGAAAGAACCAACCATCCATTAGGCTGTTTTAGAAAGAGCCGTCCATTAGGCTATATCAGAGTGAGCCATCCATTAGGCTAAATCGAAGTGAGCCATCCATTAGGCTATAGCAAGAGCCAACCATCCATTAGGCTGTATTGTGATGAGCCATACATTAGGCTATATTGAGCCATCCATCAGGCCATATTGAAATGAGCCATACATTAGGCTATATTGATATGAACCGTACATTAGGCTATATCCGAGTGAGCCATCCATCAGGCTACATTGGAACAAGCCATACATTAGGCTATATCAAAAGAGGCCATACATTAGGCGAGCCATTCATTAGGCTATCTCATAAGGGGCCATGCATTAGGCGAGCCATTCATTAGGCTATCTCATAAGGGGCCATGCATTAGGCGAGCCATACACTAGTCTATGATGAGAATACCGGGATGAGTCGTACACTAGATTGTATCCGTGTATATCAGAAGGAGTCATTCACTAGACTATATCTGAAGGATGGAGTCATACATTAGACTATATGAATATCAGAACGTGTCGTACATTAGACTAAGTCTGTAGATGGGAGTCGTACATTAGACTACCTTTGAATGAGTGATATTTTGTATGAGTAACTGAAAGATGGGTCAGAAGGAGTCGTACACTAGACTATATCTGAAATGTGCCCAGAGAATAAGTCATACACTAGACTGTATTGGAGATTAAGCTTTTCTGAATGAATATCGGTAAGATAATGTTTTGCAGGATGGGAAACTTGAAAGAGAATGTTCGTCAGAATGAACCTTCATTTTGATTATATCTGAGAGAAATGTTTATCCGGATGGAAACTGGAAAGACAATGCTTATCAGCATGAACCTTCATATTGATTGTTTCTGATGACGAATAAGTTGTTAATAACATTCGTCTGCTCGAGAATTAACCTGAAAAACCAAGTTAGTTTCATACAATGTTATGATGCATGGAACATAATATTCTCAAAATAAAATGAGAATGCTATATGTATGTATTTGTCATGATATGTTATGAATGATGTATGAATGTAACCATGCAATTGAAGAATGTTGATGACTCCATATAGCAAATTCTGATTGGGAAAATAAATCCCTGCGGGAGATGATGACAATATTTCTTCACCCGGATCTTAGAATGACCTTGTTGGGGATTCCTTCCTCATGTGCCAGGATACTCAGTTGAAGACTTTTGCTGTCGCTTGGGGATGAAAATAACCTTGAAGGATCTGATCTTGATGTACCCTGACAGGGGATAAAAGGGATGGATAATCCCTAATGTACTATCTGACCAAGTTTCAGCTGTGAGTGCCAACTTTACTAGGAATAGTGAGTTTGAATAAACCATGATGGAGAAGAGACTTGTATCAGAGAACTTGTATGTTTGAGACGTATACTTTGTTGGGGGAATCAAGTCTCTGTTGGGAAAGAGATTATTTGAAGATAACTTCCTGAGGATTTATATGTGGGGATATTGCGGTGAAAACCACTTTGTGGGGAAGATTCCCTGAGATTTCAATTTTCATTGCTCATATGTCTTCAAGTATTTCGTCACTTTATCGTTGGAAAACATTTTCTTGACCATATGTGGACCCTCTCATGTGGGAACCTATCTGCCCCTGGGATCGATAGTCTGGTATATCCGATGCTTGAAGTTATTGCAAATTTTTGATGAGATACTGACATCATCTTATGCTAGTCACTAAGTGGCTTTTGCAACATGCCCCAAGTGATAGACTTGCCCCTCTGGCCGTTCAGCGTCATTGAGAGATTCTTTGAATTTTGGCTTGATTGCCCCAAATGAACGGGATCATGTTGTGTCAATGCTCCTTGTATATATTTGCCTTTAGCCAAATGAACCAGGCGTGGGAAATATTTCTACTTTTCGAAGTACTTCCGAAGTTATTTTGTCTATCGGGAAGATTTTTAGTCCTTAGTCATACCCATGCAAGTTCTTCCTGATGTCAAATAGTTGAACTTATGTAGACAAAGGTGTTTATTTTTTTCATAAAATGCGATGCATATGTCTGGCTTGAAATTTTTTCTTTTTTTTTTAAAAAAAAATTTTTTTTGTAAAACAAAAATTTGTAAAAACGGTGACATCAACTCAGGATTTTATGGTAAACCTTAAGGAGTCAGAATACCTTTTAGTAACAATATGCTTTCAAACTAACCATGCTTCAGTTAGGACTTTCAAGGGTTGTAACGAGGCCAGGCTCATGGTTTAAAGAAACAAAGGATAATGGCTCGAAATTTATTTGTGCCCAACCCAATATTCGTGATGTTCTTCAGTCCTATACTCAGCTGACTATATGTTGAAGCTCCAACAGAGTTTGGAATTGTAACACTGGCAGTTGTGATGGTTCAAGAACCAGAAGTTTATTTTCAAAGGACGTCATTATCATTCTTTCTCTTTTTTTTTGTAATATTCCTCTTTTGTTGAGAGTTTATAGTGACCTCTTTTTGACTTTTTTATCCCTAACTTTTGCCTGAACTGTTTATTTTGAAGTTACAATCAGCGGGATGTTTCTCTTTTCACTAAGTCTCATTCGGAGATTTTGACTTAACGATCTTTTCCTTTTCAGATATTGACTGAGTGACTTAATGATTACGGGGAACCATCATTGATCGTGTTAAATAATAACAATTGAGTCAACTGAGAATCTACCCTGCCCCAGGTTATGATTAAGGGTTTTAATCTGCACTAGAAAGAAAACTTCTACTTCTTAGGCTCAAAGGGGTTTACGAGGGATTAACATCCTTATATCTCCATTGTTTAGGAATTGAAACAATGCCTGTACATCGTCAGCATAGTCTGTTCAAAAGCATACTGTATGAGATTAGGGTATCATTTTCGTCATCCTCCCTCAAAAGGCTTACAGCTTATCAGGATTTGAGTATCACAAAAAGTAAACAAAGGTAAAGACACAGTTTTAAATATTGTGAAAACACAAGAAATAATTCTAGCCAAACATATGCAATACATTAATAATTATTATCAAAACAACCAGAGTCTGTCATAAGACGAACATTTAAACAAACAGAAAATAAATTGCAAATGAAAATGAAACTAAATATCTAAAAATCCATCCTTCTAGACGTCCCCAGCATTAGCGATCTTGTTATAATTAGGCATGGGAGCAGTGATCACATTAGGAGTCTCAGGAGGGTCAAACTCGATTTCCCGAGCATCAATCATATCTTGGATCTTGTTCTTCAATGGCCAACAATCATTCGTATCATGTCCAGGGCTATTGGAGTGGTATGCACACCTTGCATTAGGATTATAGCGAGGAGAGGAAGTGTTGGGCTTCACAGGAGGGTCCCTCACAGTAATCAAGTTTGCCTTCAGCAGATATTGCAATACCTGAGCCTGAGTCATATTGATCTTTGTGAACTGACGCCTAGGCACATCTTGCTTGTTTTGACGACTCTGTTGTGTCGTCGGTGTGGAAATCATAACTACCCCAACAGATTGGCTACGATTACTCTTTTTCTGACCATACACGGCATTGGACTCTGACTTCCCATTGTATGGCTTCCTTGTAGCGACTAATGATGTAGCCACTGGAATCTTACCACTTCGAATGCCACTTTCAACACGCTCTCCAGTCAGTATCAAATCAGTAAAACCAGTTGATGAGCTTCCCAGCAAATAACTGTAGAATGGACCAGTCAATGTACCCATGAACATATCTACTAGCTCTCTGTCAGCCAGAGGAGGTTGAACTCTGCCAGCCAAATCCCTCCACTTCTGCGCATACTCCTTAAAACTTTCTCTCGGACCCATGGACATACTCTGCAGTTGTGTACGAGTTGGTGCAAGATCAGCATTATATTGGTATTGCTTATAGAAAGCAACAGCCAAGTCTTCCCATGTACGAATATTAATACCCTCCAACTGATAGTACCATTCGAGTTGAGTTCCAGACAAACTCTCTTGGAACAAGTGAATCCATAGCTTTTTGTCAGCGGTGTGAGGTTGGATCTTCCTCACATACGATTTCAGGTGCAATTTGGGACAAGAGACTCCATCATACTCTGCAAAGGTCGGAGTCTTGAACTTTGGAGGGATCACGACTCCTGAGATGAGCCCTAGTTCCTCAAAGTCTAGCCCTGGTACCTTTTGGGTTTCCACAGCCTTCATTCGTTCCTCCAACTGCCCGTACTTATCCTCCGGATACTCTTCCTCGTAGTAGTATTCTTCCTCTTCTTCGTCTTGCTTGGCAGAACCATCATTGCTCTTTTGATCGGTCTTGCCACTATCACCGTCATTTTGTTCAGTCTCTTCTGGGATTACGACCTCTTTGGCCTTTTTGAGAGGGCCTCGGAATCTTCTTCCCATGTTGAAAACACCCACGGGTTTCTTGGTCTTCTTCTCCTTCTTAGTAAGGAGTGTCTTCAGCTCTTCTTGCCCTTTAGACAAATTCAAGATAAGGGCTTGGAATTTAGTGTTCTGTGCTTGCAGATCCTTGACTGATTGCTCGAGAGGATTCATTTTCTTAGCTGAAATAAATGGCGAGAAGATGAGTATCCTGTTCATAGAAACCTGCTATGCAAAGTTATGAATGCAGATGCAATGTTTTCAAGGATCTTTTAAGGAATTTAGTTAGCAACATTAGAAATTTAATCAGTCCCAGCTTCGTCTGAAGAACCTTGGCTTTCGTTTTTTAAGCGTCCTTCTTCAAGAATCAAGCTCACCATATCGAGTGGGTCATCGCCTCTGATTCGGGATACCTTTGAACTAGAAAGTATATGGCTAGAGGAAAATAAATCCTCTTGCCCCTTGATATATACTGAGCCTCTGAATTGGAAGGTATGTGGCCAGAGGTAAATAAATCCTCTTGCCCCTTGCAAGGAACCTAGTCTTTGATAATGACACCTGAAATTGTGCGCCCTAAATTCCTAAGATCTTTGAAAGGGTTAGTTAATCATGCTATGATGTCATGATGTCGTGATGTTATGCGAATGCAATGCATCAGGTAAAGCGTGAGATAACAAGGACGAATGAGTCCTACAAACAATTCCTGCAAGGAAATTAGAAAGGTTAGTAGCACACACAAACAAATCACAAAAGTGTCCTTAAGTTTAAAGGCTTGCATGGAGTCCATAGGTAAGTACCCTCCCCACTGAAGTTTAGTTGGCTCAACCTGTTCTACATAAAGATCGGGTTCTAGGGAGCTCATATCATTGACCTTTCTCGAATGCGCTTATCTCAGTTCGGCGATCGAATCACCAACCGAAAAGGTCCCGAAAGTCCAGTCCATATGAGTGTAGCTTTGAGTATCAACCAACTTCAGTCGGAACCAAAGCCAGCCATCTCGCTACTTTCTAAAAGGCCAAAGTTTAGTTCAACTAAGGTTATAGGGGCGAATTAGTGCTTAATGACACCCCGCGGTAGCCAAGCATTTCCTCGAGTCGGATCCCAAGGAACACCAGGACAAACCAATGTGTCACACTAACGATGGCCATCAGATCAACCACATCAGTATACACTGTGCAGTCTCCTTGATCTCATGCCATTTTCCTAAGGTACTCAGATCCGGGTTAGGATCTTTCACATAGAACAATCCCAAACAACCTTTAAGAATAAAGCATACAAACAAACAATTAAAAACATTTATAATGAACTAAGCCCTAAGGTAAACCCCTCTTAAAGAATCCCCAGCAGAGTCGCCAGTTCTGTAACTCGGTGAACTGACTTTTATTTTTTAAAGCAACCAATGTTGCGGTGAGCATGAGTCGCCGCCGACTTTTATTTTGTCCAATGTTAGGAAAGGTAAAAAGTACAGAAAAAGACCTTATTTGAAAGAAAACGGGCTCGGGGGGTAAGTTATGAAAAGGGAAGGTGCAAGCACCCTTTTCATCCGTAGTTATCTACGGGCTCTTAACTTGCTTAGCTCATGTTTGTTTGTTTTGAGTTGAAAAGAGACATAAGGACTTTAGCGTAAATGCGTAGCCTTAGGTTTTTGAAAGAAGTATTGAAAAGATGTTTTTAATTGAGCTAGGCATATTAAGAGCACTACCCTAATTAATTGGTCCTTTTCTATGCTTTTTACGATTCCCATGATCATCCATACTATATAGAAGTAGGAAATCCTTGTTATATTGGACGTGCGGGTCATCGAAGGGTCATCGAGGTCGTTTGAAGGCAACAGGTAGAGGTACCTTTAGCAATATTCGAAGGGACAATCATTGTTTCGTAGGCAACCATTCGAGGGACTAGATCATATTATCGAGGCAACATCGCGGGTCATCGAGGGACTTATGATCTTTACAATGATTTTTAATCGAGGGACTTTGCTAATCGATACCTCTACATTCGAGGGACACGACCTTATTTCGAAAGGCAACCAAGAGGGGCGTACTCTAAGGGTGAGTGAGTGCAAGTGTGTTGGATTCGATTATAATTTATCTTATATATTTATGTGATCTATCGTTTGTTTCGAGCTTGCCATACATGTCCTAGTTTAAACATACATCTAACAATATACATATTAATAAAAATGGAAATAAAAAGTGCGGAAAAGTAAAGAAATTCCCTTAAATATTTACATTTGTCCTATATACATTCTAATGTCTAAATAAAAGCAAAAATAAACAAACATGCGCCATACACGGGATTTCGAGATGAGAGAAGAAATCGAGAGAAAGTAAAAAAATTGTTGAGTAAAAGTTAATTTTAAATAAGATTGATTCTAAATTAACCTTAATTAATTATAAATGTCTAATTAGCTAAATTTTAAAATGTTTTAAAAATATACTAAATAACCAAAATTTATTAATTAATGAATGACTAAATTAATTTAAATCCTAAATTAAACTAATATTGAAATTAAAAAATAAAACCTAAAAATTTAAAAGACATAAATGAATAAATCAAATTCTAAAAAAAACCTAAGACAAAAATAAAATATTACTCCTTTTTTATGATTTTCTTATTATTATTATTATTATTGGTGGGTTAGTTGTTAATTGTATTGTTTTTTAGTTAATTAAAATAAATAAGTTTTGAAGAAGAGTTAGAAAAAAAACGGAAAATAAAAAGGTTGAGGGATCCCTGGATCGAACCCAGGTCCTCAACCATATTGGAACTACCTTTTGGCCGTCTGTGCTGCAGATGTTATTTGTTAATAAAGGATCAAGAAACATATAAAAAGATTGAATAATTAATGAGATTCAAAGAAGAAGTCTGCGCGTGGGCCCTCTATTTGCTGGCAGGCAATCAAAAGTGGAGTGAGGAAGGGGCTGACTTTGACCGGCCAATGGTGGCGCACAGAACAGCCACGAGTGCGGTCAAATTTTCCCAAATACTGTTCATCTCCTTCTTTGGAGATACTTGCGGATTTTGTGAGGGATTTTCCTGCGGATTCACTCGCAGAAAATCCTTCGAATTTCCTGCAATTTGAAATACGTGAAAAACAGTAATATGAGAATATCAAATCGACCCAGACCCACGTAAAAACTCTCCCTGATCACGAATATGATATTCGTTTTGGCTGAAATGTCCTGAAACCATGAAACTGAAAAGAAACTTAAGCTTGCCCTAATAATGGTGATTCTTCATACGGGTGTTAAAGCTTCAATATAACGGTTCAAATCTTCTCTAAACTGTATCAGGAACTCGAATACATGGTTAGTTTGGATTAAAACATCATATATTTAAAAATACGAACTCAGTAAAAATACATGTAAACGGTGTTCATGCATGGAATGATTTAGAGAGTGTTGGCCATTGAAACCGATCCAAACTTACTCTATGTCAACTGAGGAATGCAATGGTCACCTTGGAAGGGTTGAAGGCAGGCTGCACCAAAAGAATCAAATTCTCTTATTTCTTTGATTTTTTTTGCAATTGTGTGAGTGTTTGTTGGAGGCTAGGGTTCGTGTCCCCTTTTTTTGGCTTGGCTGCTCTAATTATATAGAGGGAATAAAAGTGGAAGGATGGAAAGAAACAAGTGATACATGGCCATCAAAGGGAAGATTATTTCCATAATTTTTTCAAAAACTTTCCAAAATCAAGAGGATATCTTTCCCAATGTGTTTTGCACGGTTTTTGTATGTTTCCATGAAATCTTGAACCTTTAAAACAATTCAATCCATGTTCCCATCCATTTATTTATTATTTAATTTATTTGGCCTTTTATTGAATAAAAAAAACCATAATAAATATAAATAATAATTATAAAAATGAAATAATGAAATTATTGGTCTTTGATGAGTTTGATTTGGTTTCTAAAAGGTCCCAAAAAATAGGCGCCACACTCCCTTGTTTGAAATTTATTTTTATTTTTTCAATAATAGTAATAATAATAATAATATTAATACTAAATAAAAAAAGGTACTAAAAAAACAAAAATTTACTCCTTGTAAAAAAAAAAAATAATAATAATAATAACAATAATAATAATAATAAAGATTTGGATTTTTTTTTAAAATATTTTATGATTTTTTTGGATTTTTGTGAATAAAACATGAATAATAAAAAAAAATTAATAAATAATAAATAATAATTCCGAAAATAATATTTAAATATTAAAAAAAAAGGTTTTTTTATTCTATTTATTTTGAATATAAGTAAAAAAAATGAATATTCTAAAAAAAAGCTTAATTAAAAACGAGAATTAAAATTAAATGATTAAAAAGAAAAACTTATTTTTGTGATTTTTTTATTTTAATATAAATGAAAATTAAATTAAATCTATAGTTAGAAACAAATAAAAAGAAGAGGTGTTAGAAGTGGGATTCGAACCCGGGACCTTGTAGTTACAATCCTTACTTCCTTACCAATTGTGCCAATTTAAAGTGTATGAAGCATCGGTCAGCATTTTGCTATTTATTAAAATATAAATAATTTAAGAGTAAACTATTATATTTTAAAATAGACTTTAAATCGAGTATTTATAAAATTCAGGATATCAATGTAAATGAAACCTAGATTTTATAAAAACCCAATTTTTTAAATAGTTTTGAATTTTTTAAAAGTGTGGGCAAATTTTGGGGTACAACAGACTTCAATAATCATATATTGATGATATTGATCCTTAAAAGTCATGTTTTGATCCAAAACCCTAAAAGTCAAAGGTGATCTTATACAGTTGACTTTTTCCAGATGAAGTGAAGTCTTGGATTTTTGTGATGAATCAAGTTCTCCTCCTTAAATGAATGATATGAATGGAACATATTTAGGTAATAGGAGTTATTTAACCATGTTTTGAGTTGTGGAGCCATGTCCTGATTAAAAGTCAATTGTCTAGGTGAATTAGGTCAAAAACCCTAATTGTAGACTAGATGAAATTGATGACTGTGGATCTTGAATTGAAGTACAATGCCAAGTGGATATTGTCATAGTGATTATTTGAGGATGATTGAACACTTTGAGTAATGCCCTGAAGCTTCTTAGGGTTTCCCAGATGTGGTCCCTGATTTCAGCCCTTGATGGGCTCAAAACCCTAGTCTGGGGACCTGAGCAAAACCTGAGTCCTGATGACTGGTGCCTAATCAACATAGGTGAATAAGTGAATCATTTGAGTACTGTGATTGTATCAGAGGTCATTATCTTATTGATTGATCTTTTGTCTGAGCTCCTTTTTGTCCTTGAACACCCTTGATTGAGTACCAGATAAACAAGTGTCCGCTCTGAGTACTTGTCTTGAGTTGATGAAATGTATGGAGGTGTGACATCTCAGGGGGTAAACATTAGGGTATGAAAGATGCCCTTATTTAAGTTTCTTTCATCTGGAGGGAGAAAGATTGATATCTTGATCTCCTCTAAGAGAAAGAGACTTAAATACCAAAGTATGTCCGAATTTTGGGCGTTCCTGAGATGTTGCAGTGATAATGAAACGTTTGTTCATTACTAGATCCCGTTGTCGCACTCGGCGGGGGATAGGGAGACGAACTCCTGTAGAAATGTGTTGTGCGGATTCTGGTGAATGGACGGCAATGTAAAATGTGTGATCCATCTTTTTTAACTAAGTGTTAATACTTAGAAAAAGGTAAACAACCTCTCCTCGTTTCGGATGTCTAAATCGCGAAACTGGTCTCAATTGTGATTTTGGACAATATCTCAGATAAAGAGAAAAACTCCAAGAGTCTGTTTCCTCATCAAACTTCTCCCCAGTATTTGTTGGAGAGATACCATTTGACGGTATATAAGATACATCATCATACTTTCCTTCAATTCGACGTCTTCGAAGGAATTCCATATGATCATGCGTCATGATTTTGGACGATATCTCAGATAAAGAGAAATTCTCCAAGGGTTTGTTCAACGGATCCAACACACTTCAGCTTGCATCAAAGACATCAAAGCGAAATCGGTAATCACTTCACTTAACTCCATCTTTTTCGGTTGATTTCATGATTTTTGATTAGTGGTTGTTTTCTCAATTTCGGGTCCATTGCTTCGTGTTTGTCGTCGCCACACTTGAACATATATTCTTGCTCTGCGTTTGATTTGAGAGTTAATTTGAGTTTGATATCTATTATTCGTATGTATTATGGTTGTCTCTGTTTTGCAATTATCTTTGAACTATGTTGTTCTTGTTGTTGTTCATTCTGGAAAATAGAAGAGTCCGAAAAAGAAGAATAAAGAGCGGCAGTTCACTTGAGTTTTTTTTCTGTTCTTTAGTTCTAGCATTGTATTAGTTTCAATTGTCTGTCTAAGTGAATCTATGTGGCCCAACTCAACTTTTCTCCATAGTACGTCACTTCCATATTCAGTCCACACAACCCCATTTGATTTTATTTTCGAGATCATTCTCTTGTTTTTTCCTTTAATTGCTTTATTGTTTTCAATATTTGTTTTGATCTTTAAGTTTCTTATGTAAAAAATACAAAAAAAATTATATTTAGTTAATTAGTGGTTTATATCAAAAATACAAAAAAAAAAAAATCTATATGTTGTTCAATTATAATTTCTTTTTTAGAATTTTAATATGCTTATCTTTAATTAATCTGGATTGATATTATTAAATATTTCTTTATTATTTTTCATGCATCATTTCCTATATTCGTACTAACTTCTTTTTGTTAATTGCAAGGTACCACACTTGAGACTCTGGATATTTACCTACTGTCTTCTCGCATATTTTTAAATATTATGCATCCGCTCATGGTTTGTAATAGTTTTAACTAGGGAATTATTTTTCCCACCTCCAATTATGTAACTGCCCCAAAGCCATGTAATAGCGTGGGAACTTTACATTCTGCATTTTATTTTTTGTACATATTTAACTGTTAGTAATTAGGATTGTATGGAAAGATAATAATTGAACATAGATAACCTTAACTTCAAGATTAACATATCCGAATCAAACTCACACACACACTTTGACTTTCAAACAAAATTAACATGAGCTACCCAAACTAAGAGCCCACAAAGAATTGTGGATGAAAATGGTGCTTACACCTTCCCTTTTCATAACTTACCCCCCGAGCATGTTTCTTCTAAAAAATGTCTTTTTCTGTTCTTTTTACCTTTCTTGAAATTGGACAAAATAAAAGTCGGTGGCGACTCTTACTTATCCGCGACATTTTTAAAAGTCAGTTCTCCCACCGAGTTACACCAACTATTACACTTACATATCAGAACATATTTCTACACATTTACACAATCAAATGCATCAATTCCATCACAATTACATCAGCCATCCATCATATAGGTTCACACATACACAAATGCAATTTCATGAATAAAATTCCACAACAACCATGACAATTAAATTTCCACATTCGTAACGTTATATTTCCGTCCTCTTTGATTTTCATGGCCATCTCCGGATGAGTTCTTCTCAATTTTTGCTTGACCGGAGGGCACTCTGCTTTTAATGGTAAGTGATGCTCCACTATACTGGTATCCAACCATGGCATATCCTGATAAGACCAAGCGAAGACATCTGAGAATTCTTTGAGCAGTTGTATCAAACTCTCTCTGATATCTAAACTAAGCGAAGCTCCAATCTTAACCTCTTTTCTGTTTCCATCAGAACCAAGGTTTATGATCTCTAGAGGCTCATTGTTTGGCTGAATGGCCTCTTCCTTTTGTTAAAGTAATCGTGAAAGTTCTTTTGATATTTCTTCGTCTTCCTCTTCCTCTGCCTCGAATACAGGAAACCCAAAGCTTGGAGAAGTCATACGATCGCACGTTTCAACGTGGTATTTTATAATTAATCTGCATATGTGTGAAAACATTTATTTAGACAACGAGGGAAGACTCGGTGTATGCAGTTAATAGTTTTTGATTTTTTTAAGGGTATTTTTTAGGATTACCAATTTCCGAAAAAGAAAAGGGGAAAACTAACGAAGGAACAAAATGACATTTTTATTTATTGGCAGTCATTTCTTGAAACAAAGACCCTATAAAACAAAAGTCTATTGCTTTGGGCGAAGCAAAGAGGGACATTTTCTTAAGAAATAGTAAAATGCAAACCCCTATGAAACATCTCTTCACCCTGGGCTATGGTGAGAGGACAAAATAACGGTGAAAGTTCCTACTTAGGAGTGCGAACAACAGTTGAAACTTCAACAGCTGTCCAATAGTGGCGAACCCCATTATGCACTAAGTAATCTGACACCTTAGGCTTGAGTTGGCCTGTGGTAGGTCTTGATTTACCAACCACTGTCTTTGCAACACTCTGACGATCTTCTTCTACTTCAGCGGACTGAGCGGTGTGAGCATACCCATTTCCAAGTGGAGTATGTCGGACTTTCTTTTGAGGAAACTTCCAATCTTCTGAATGGAGAGACTCGTTGTCGGAGACACTTTCGAGATCATCCTCTTCTGTATTTTGATCTTGCTCTTCTCCCAAGATATCATTGACTAGGTATGTGAACTCTAAATCCATAGCCTCGGAAGGTGACTTGGGGATATAATCCTCAATGATGACTTCACCGGTCGATGATGATGAATAGTAAGGGTTATATATCTCTTTTGGCCGAGTAAGATACTCATAATCAATGTTCCATCCAGTTGGAACAATGTCTTCAAGAGAGATTTTTGAACTTTCAGGAGCAGAGTATTTCACCATGTAATCGAATTTTCCTCTTGGTTCTCCTAATGTATCCCAAGTCTCTTCAGGGATAGGAGGAACTTCTTTTGCTGAACCATGACTCCTGGTGGTGAAGCTGTTTGTAACTTCTTCATTGATTGATTGAGTCTTACTTTCAGATCCTTTAGTCGGATAACAGCAAGGTGAATCAGACTCGGATAGGGATATGTATCCTGCCTCGAGAAGGTAAGACATATATTCCACTTCAAAATTTTCATCGGTGTTTTCTGTACCGATGGTATTGACTATTTGTTGAACAGGTTGAAGAAAACCTCCACTACGGAAAGTTTCTTGAATTGGGAGAACTACCTCAATTCCTGGGATAGCTTTTGATGAAGTTGGAAGGAATCCAACTCCTGTTCTGTTCTTGTTGTTAGTAGGAATATTAACGTGTCCCCAACCATTGGTAGCGCCATCCTTTACAACTAGGATTGCATCTTTGTAGGAATAAATAGACGCTGCTTTCTTCTTTCCTTTTTCATTGTCCAAGGAAAGTGCTTGGAATTTAGTTCCAGTGACTTCTTTTGGTTCTATGTCGGAGAATGATGACAGGTTGCTGACGATCAAAGCTCGTTCTCCACATACGGTTACCAATTTGTCATTTCTTATAAACTTCAGTTTCTGATGAAGTGTCTAAGTAATTTCCCCAGCCTCATGAATCCATGGGCGACCTAGCAAACAACTGTATTGTGTCGGGATATCCATAACTTGGAAAGTGATTTTAAACGTCTGAGGTCCAATAGTTATGGGAAGATCTACTTCTCCAAAAACTGACTTCCTTTATCCATCAAATGCTTTGACGATGACGTGAGTGTCCCTTAGTTGGTAATCTTTGAAGGATAATCTTGATAATGTTGATTTCGGCATGACGTTGAGAGAGGATCCATTGTCTATTAGGACTCCTGTGAGTACATCACTCATGCTGCCAACTGAGATGTGAAGTGGAAGATTATGGTCCACTCCTTCTTCAGAAAGATCTTCGTCACAAAAACTTAAGTTAGTTCCTGCGGAGATGTTGGCAATGATACTTGATCGGTCACCAATTTCACTTATACTCCGCAAATTATTTGGTAAAAATCAGTCAATTCGGTAACACTGTGAATGGTTTGTTCTTTGTTTTAAGTAATTCTTTCATGTTTTGTTAATCTAATTGTTAGCGGTAATTTTTAGTAGAATAGTTACTTTTAATCACTTTGTTGGTAGTTATTGGTTATTTCAGGTTTAAGGAAGAATAGCCGAAAAATGGGACGAGAACAGAAGAAAACAAAGCCAAAATTGCAAGGAAAGAAGCTGACGCGGGCACCAGCGTCGTGGGACACGGCCACGTCAGCTGAAAAAGGAGAAAAATTGCTGCTGGTAGCTGACACAGGCGCCAGCGTCATGGGACACGGCCGTGTCAGCTGATACATGGAAAAGAGCTTTTTTAAGAGAAAACAGAGGCTGACGCGGGCGCCAGTGTCGTGGGACACGGCCGCGTCAGCTGTTGCGGCCAGAAATTGTTTTTTTTAGCTGTTTCATTATTTCAAGTCTCATTAAGGGTGTTTTCGACTTTTTACATGAATGGAATGTAACCTAACACTACTTAGTCCTAGTTTGAGAGTTTTTTGGATTATCTTGGATCATATTGAAGAATTCTACGGTGAAGAAGATAAGCTAACAAGGGTTTCGGAGAACGGAGATTTTCAACGGCAATCGCAATTGAAGATCAAAGCTTTCCCTCATTTTTGTAATGTTTATCATCTCTATTTTTAATTCTTCGAATATTACTATGAGTAGCTAAACCCCCTGATCCGTGCATTTTGATGCACATTCCTTTATGTTTGTACTTAGGCATTTCTATGGTTTGATTTGTTTATTTTTCTATTTTATTATGTTTTTATATTTTAATTCATTTTTATTGTTATTTGATTTTCGTATTTAATTTTCAGCTTTAGCAGTCTGCACGGAAACGATCATAACTGGAGTTCCAGGAGTCCGATTGAGGCGTTCTAATAATCGACGGAAAGCTAAGAGAAAGATCTACAACTTTTGTGTTGGAGTCAAAGTCAGATTCGGAGCGCATATTTTCCAGAATTTCGTTTGAAGTTGCAGCATTAGTTTTATTTAGTTTTGGATCATTAGTTTTGGGTCTGGGTTATGTTTGTTTGACCCAGTTGGGTTATGACCCGAATTTCCTTTTGTCTTCTCTTTAGTCTAGGTCTGGCCGTACAGCGTAATATCACGTTTTACTATTCACAATTTTGTTTCCACTCTTTTGCTCTGTACGCTTGAATGGAGAACTAAACATCCAGAGTCGATCTACTGTAATCGAATTCCAAAAGCTTTGAGGTTTTTATTTTATCAATTCAATTTCGCTTCTCTTTCAATTATATTCTATGAACTTGCATTTGCTTAATCTGTTATTTCGTGGAATATTTTGATTAATTTCGTATGATTGTATTCCTAACTGTTAATCGTTGTTTACGTCGCTTCGTCGTTAAATTGCGTTTCTATATCGTGTTTGCTTAATTCGCGATTGTATTAATCCGTTTGCTTAATTCGGAATAAGAATCCAATCTGCTTAATATCTTTTGCGCTTGTCAATTGATATTGAAATCGAATAGAGATCGAAGCCGCTTAGGGAAATGGTAAGGTAGAAACCCATGATAAGCCGGAACCGAAAACAGTAGATTGGCTTAATTTTATAATCACTTTTTCAAAACAACTTATTTCATTAATCGCTTTTGATAATCATTTTTTCTATAATTCGAACCTAAACCAACCCCCCTAAATCGATTTACCTTTGGTTAATAATCAACGAGAATCCTTGTGATACGATACGCGAGTCACTTGTCGCTTTCTACGGTTTTATTCAAAACTACTCGTTTTTGATCCGCGCGCGACAGCGGATCAAATTGGCGCCGTTGCCGGGGATTCTTGTTGTTATTAACTAATATTAGGCATAGTGTTGTTGCTAGGATTTTTTTTTTGTGTTGTGTTTGTTGATTTTCAGGGTTGCAATTCCGGTTGGTGTACAGTGATAAGTTTTCCAGCCTATCAGGTAAGTTTGAAAGCTACTGTTTCGAATCGTTCCGAATTTTTTCCACAAAGTCAGAAATAAATCGACGAACAGTACTCCTTTAGAATTCTAAAAGAATTTGACCCTCAAAATCGCAAATTCATCGTTTTTCTATTTTTAATGAATTTTTTACTGTTTTTATAGAGTCGAAAAAATCCAAAAAAATTCCTAAAATTCGTATTTTATCTAATTAGATTAAATTTCGTGTTTTTATATTTTTCTGAACTTATTTTAATCGTGTTCCTTCATTCTATTTGTTTATGGCTGTTATAAGACATTGTTGTCAGTTTCGCATTTGTTGCTGCATTGCTTAATTGATTTTGATTCTTAACTTGATTTTGATTCTGAACTTGATTTTGATAACATGGTTGATCAAAGAACACTAAGGAAGCTAGCTACGCTTGATGTTAATTCTAATGGTTTATATATTGAACATGCTGATGTTGTTGTTCCCTTTGAATTGAAATCTGGTTTAATACACTTGTTGCCAAGGTTTAGTGGTCTTGTAGGTGAGGATCCACATAAGCATCTAAAGGAATTCCATATTGTTTGTTCTACATTATTGAGACCTAAAGGAATAACAGAAGACCATATCAAGCTGAGAGTCTTCCCGTTCTCACTTCAAGGTGCTGCAAAAGATTGGTTATACTGCCTTGAGCCAAACTCTGTTACAAGCTGGAATGATCTCAAAAAAGTGTTCTTAGAAAGATTCTTCCCTCCCCAAGTTACCACTTTTGCATCTTCCGGACCTTCACTAGAGGACCTTGTCAAGCAAATGGCTATGAATAATCTCCAGTATCAACAACAAATAGATTCTAGTCTTCAGACTTTGCAAACACAGATTGGACAGCTTTCCACTTTGATGAATGTCATGCAGCAAGCTCAAGGATCAAACCAACAACCCTTGGAAGAGCACTCTATTTTTCAAATTGAGTCTCTTTCTGAAAATGTTGATGATACTCGTAATGATTTGCTTGCATATGATTTTCCATCACTGTCTGATTTTGATGATGTTTACTCATGTTCTGATTGTACTGACACTAACATTTGTGTTGTATGTGCTGAGATTGATGCTGCCTTACAGGGTAACATATTTACTACAGGTGAAGTTCTTATCGATGAAGTTGTTCATGCAGCTGATACTCTTGACATCCTGACAACCTCAAGCACTCATTCCATTGAGCAGCCACCTTTCCTCGAGCTGAAGCAACTTCCTGAAAATCTTAGATATGATTATTTAGAGATGAATGAAAAACCTCCGGTTAAAATTTCTTCTAAACTTTATTTTGATCAAGAAAGTAAGTTTTTGCAGGTTTTGAAGAAGCCTAAGAAAGGAATTAGATGGATCTTGGATGACATTTATGATATTAGTTCGTCCATGTGTGTGCATAGGATCTCACTTGAAGATGAAGAAAAAGTAGTGAGGCATCCCCACCTTTGGTTCCTTGATGTTGTGAAAGATGAGAGCACCTTCACGTGCCCATTTGACACTTTTACTTTTAGAAGAACATTCTTTGATCCTGGAATAAAAGGAGAAGGAGCTAAACCACTTTTTAAGGACGATGAGCATTACCGAAAGCTACTCCATGAGAGTCCCACTTTGGAAGAAGAGAATGTAGAAGATCCTTCACTAGAAAAGGCTGCTTATGTGATCACCTATCCTCCTTGACCACGCGGGTGTGTTCTTTCCTTTCTCTCCCTCTTACTTTAATATTTATGTCTTTTCATTGAGGACAATGTATGTCTTAAGTGTGGGGGAGGGAATCATTTATTTGTTTTGTTTTCTTTCAATTTTTTATTTGTTTTTGTTAGTATTTTGTTTAATTTCAATCAATAAAAAAATGCATCTTCTTGAAAGTTTTGGGCTACAGACTGATTTGAGTCGAGTTTGCGGAAACTTGGGAAAAATTCACAAGATCGGTATCGTTCTAACACCGTAAGTCTCCTGCATATGGAAATTGATTTGAATTTGTTATTATGTTTTAGCCTTAATTTCTCATTCTTTGACAGCTCTTGAGTAGTTTATTTCAGCAGTCGGCACCATCTCTCACACACTTTACGCAAGAAGCCGATGAATATAAGTGAATGTTCCGAAAAGAAAAGAAAACAAAAGAGAAAAGAAAAAGGTAATACACCTTCTAAGTTTGGTGATCCTCACCCGGTCACTTAACCCAACGGTTGTATAATCTTCAAAAAAAATTTCAAAACTCTTTGTTAGTTGGTTCAGCGGTTTCTGGTGCTGAACTTGGTAGGGAGGATTACGGTCCGATCCCCCGCAACTACATCTGAGTAAGCAAAGGGTTATGCCATGCAAGTACCGGAATCCCGTGAAAAAGGATCAGAGTCACTAACCGGTCGTCCTGCTATAAGTGTGTGGAGATAACGGGCTTAATGTGATTGCGCCTGAATGAAAAAGAGCAAAAAGGATGAGTAAGTTAGGCTATGGTATAATAATATGATTTGAATTGGTTTGTGTATTTAGGAGGCTTATGTCTGCATATCTGTGGTTAGTATTCTTACGATGTCCTTAGTGTGCAAGATTAGTACCTGTCGATGCAAACTTACCCAAAGAAGATTTGTAGCCTAGGATGAGTAACTGTTGATGTATTTCTGCTTTCTTTTCATTTTGCTCGGAGTGCAAAAGTTCAAGTGTGGGGGAATTTGATCAGTGCATTTTGATGCACATTCCTTTATGTTTGTACTTAGGCATTTCTATGGTTTGATTTGTTTATTTTTCTATTTTATTATGTTTTTATATTTTAATTCATTTTTATTGTTATTTGATTTTCGTATTTAATTTTCAGCTTTAGCAGTCTGCACGGAAACGATCATAACTGGAGTTCCAGGAGTCCGATTGAGGCGTTCTAATAATCGACGGAAAGCTAAGAGAAAGATCTACAACTTTTGTGTTGGAGTCAAAGTCAGATTCGGAGCGCATATTTTCCAGAATTTCGTTTGAAGTTGCAGCATTAGTTTTATTTAGTTTTGGATCATTAGTTTTGGGTCTGGGTTATGTTTGTTTGACCCAGTTGGGTTATGACCCGAATTTCCTTTTGTCTTCTCTTTAGTCTAGGTCTGGTCGTACAGCGGAATATCACGTTTTACTATTCACAATTTTGTTTCCACTCTTTTGCTCTGTACGCTTGAATGGAGAACTAAACATCCAGAGTCGATCTACTGTAATCGAATTCAAAAGCTTTGAGGTTTTTATTTTATCAATTCAATTTCGCTTCTCTTTCAATTATATTCTATGAACTTGCATTTGCTTAATCTGTTATTTCGTGGAATATTTTGATTAATTTCGTATGATTGTATTCCTAACTGTTAATCGTTGTTTACGTCGCTTCGTCGTTAAATTGCGTTTCTATATCGTGTTTGCTTAATTCGCGATTGTATTAATCCGTTTGCTTAATTCGGAATAAGAATCCAATCTGTTTAATATCTTTTGCGCTTGTCAATTGATATTGAAATCGAATAGAGATCGAAGCCGCTTAGGGAAATGGTAAGGTAGAAACCCATGATAAGCCGGAACCGAAAACAGTAGATTGGCTTAATTTTATAATCACTTTTTCAAAACAACTTATTTCATTAATCGCTTTTGATAATCATTTTTTCTATAATTCGAACCTAAACCAACCCCCCTAAATCGATTTACCTTTGGTTAATAATCAACGAGAATCCTTGTGATACGATACGCGAGTCACTTGTCGCTTTCTACGGTTTTATTCAAAACTACTCGTTTTTGATCCGCGCGCGACAGCGGATCACCCCCCAATGCTAGGGGGTGTCCCTGAATTGCCATTGTTATGAACTAATTTTCTATCAATTTATGTTATTCAAGTTTTAATGAGTTTATCTTCATTGTGCAAAGTTTTTAATGTCTTTTCTATCGGACAAATAGTTTTCGGATTTACGGTTGAGGTTTAGGTCGGACAAACCACTCAACGCATTTTGCACAATAATACTTCGGTAAAAATTGCTTAATTAAGCACTAATTAATTATGGAAGCTTAATTAAGCCAGCCTCCTTTTTAGATGCCGTTTGAAGCATATGGAAGCTTAATTAATTATCTATATGATAGAATAGAATGGATTGGCACTTGTTTGATTAATTATGATAAATATTCATGGAGGAATTGTGTGATATGATAACCATGAATTATGTGATTGATTGCTAAATGCTAATTGATGTTTGATATTGGTGAAATGTCATGTTGTGTAATGATGTGCAAAGTTAGAAAGATGTGATTGTGTAGTTTAAGAGATAGAGAGAGAGAGAGAGAGAGAGAGAGAGAGATCGTCTTAAATACACGAGTCTTGTTTTGTTGCACACGTACACAAGCATGAGTCTTTGAAAGTGGCAATGTTGGGTAATCTCGCGAAGGTTATTTACTTGTCCCAAACCTAACGAGTATGGGGTTTGAAAGCTTAACGAGTATGGGACTTTGAGGTGGTTATCTAGTCTAGAGAGAATGACAATCGGCATGACCGGAAATGATAACAGAGGGATCCACATGCATATCACATTGAGTCACACTTGAGTCGCACGTGTCGGTGTGAAATGTTGTTATGTGTGAATATGTGGTATGAATGTGTAAATGTGAATTTGATTTATGTGCATATGTGTGGAATGATGAATCATTTTATATGAATTAGAGAATGTGATGAGAAGGAGATATATGTGATTAATACATATTTGATGTGAAATGTATGCTTATTGGTGTTGCATTTCCCATTATTATATTTTCTATTTAGAATTTGAATTCTCACCCTTCTGTTTGAATGTTACCCTTGGTTGGTAACGTGCAGGTTCAGAAGAGTAGTTGCTTGATTCGTGGCTTAGCCGAAGAGCTCCGAGGTTTCGTTTTGATTAGGTAGAGAGTCATATGCTCTGATCATGTAACACTTGGGGGGTTTTCTTAGACTCATGTTCACGTTTTAATATTGTTATTTCTTATGTTTTATTGATTGTTGAATGTTGAATGTATGTGATGACATTTGGATATGTTGATTTAAAGGCCGTTGTAGCCTAGAATTGTAATGTTCAAGTAACAACGATATTATTGTTATTTGAATTTGGTAGATGAATATAGTATGGGATATATTCATTGAAATCTTTAATAGCAATTTGAATTATTTTCCGCAAGCGTTATGCATAATGTATGAGAACATGAGATTTCATTTGTGTTACAATATGATTTTTGCGTATTATGGATGTTGTATGTATGTTATTTTGGGATTTTCATTTGATGGAAATCAACATGTGGCACCCTTTTCCTTTATGCATGCTTACTCTGTTTAATTGTATATATATTTGGGGTTAGAAAAGGGGTGTTACATTAGTGGTATCAGAGCATGGTCGACCAGTTGGTCAATAGTAGTTAATGTCTTTATTCCCGTTGTATTAGATTCGTGTATCTGACACGATCGGTACTGTTTTGTTTGCTTTGGTTGTTGGTTGTCGTAGGACAATGGTTGCTGGGAGGAATAATGATGCCATTGCTGAGGCATTGACGATGTTGGGTGGATCTCTTGGTCAAATTCCTCAAGCGAATGCTGGAAATCGGAATGGTGATGATGATGATGAGTATCGTGCCTTGGGGAAATTCCAGAGGAAAAATCCTCCTACCTTTGAGGGATAGCATGAACCAGACAAAGCTCAAGCTTGGTTGAAGGCGATTGAGAAGATTTTTCGGGTCATGAATTGCACCAATGCTTAGAGAGTGCAGTTTGGTACTCACATGTTGGAAAAGGAAGCTGAGGATTGGTGGAGAAATATGGATCAGAGGTTTGATGAGGAAGGTATTCAGGTTACTTGAGATCGTTTTTGCGATGCATTTTTGGAAAACTATTTTCCAGAAGATTGCCTTGGAAAGAAAGAAGTGGAATTTCTTGAGTTGAAGCAAGGGAATGGTACCGTAGCGGAGTATGCTGCTAGATTTCAAGAGCTTATCAAGTATTGTCCTCACTACAATACTATGAATGTGGAGAGATCTAAGTGTATGAAGTTTTTGAATGGTTTGAGACATGATATCAAGAAGGCAATTGGATATCAACAGATTTCTCGATTTGCGGAGTTGGTTAATAAGAGTCGGATTTATGATGAGGATAGTAGGGAGAGTGTTTCTCACTACAAGGCTATGAATGAGAAGAAAGGTCAATATCATGGAAAACCGTATGATAATAAGAAGAAAGCTGGTTTTGGTGGAAAGCCAAGTGGGGGAGGATCTAGTGTTGCGATCAAGTGTTTCAAATGTGGTGTTGAAGGACATCGTGCTGTTGATTGTCCCAAAGTTGAAATGATATGTTTCAAGTGTGGCAAGAGTGGTCACAAGGTGAACGAGTGTAGAGGTGGTTCAAAAGTGACTTGTTACAATTGTGGGGAGCAAGGTCACATTAGCACCAGATGTGATAAGCCAAAGAAGGAACAAGTGAAAGGGAAAGTGTTTGCATTGTCTGGAGCGGAGGCTTCTACCGATGATAGGCTAATCCAAGGTACATGCTTTATTAATGGTACACCTTTGATTGCTATTATTGATACCAGTGCGACACATTCTTTCATTTCTTTGGATTGTGCTAAGAGATTGAATCTTGTGTTATCTGATACGCGTAGAAGTATGGTTATTGATACACCTGCTATGGGTTCTGTTTCTACTTCTTTTGTGTGTTTGAATTGTTTTCTGAGTATTTTTGGTAGAGATTTTGGGATTGATTTGGTTTGTCTTCCGTTAGAGCAACTTGATGTGATTTTGGGTGTGAATTGGTTGGAATTTAATCGTGTGTATATCAACTGTTTTGATAAGACTGTTATTTTTCCTGAGATTGGTGTTAAGGAAGATTTTTTTTTGTCTGCTAAGCAAGTTGGTGAATCTGTTCAAGATGGGGCTGAATTGTTTATGTTATCGACAACCTTAGATGTGCATGAGAAGAGAACCATTGAGGAATTGCCAATAGTTTGTGATTTTGCGGAGGTATTTCCTGAAGATGTAAGTGATTTACTGCCGGAACGTGAAGTTGAGTTTTCGATGGATAGAGAAGCATGAGAATCTTCAAAGTCATGCGATGAATTTTTACAAAAGGTTGTTTGCTTGCTTTGCTACCAGCTGCAATTGGCAGGCGACGGCTGTGAGCTTTCCTAAGTTGGAGAATGAGGAATTACAGCAATTGAGTAAACCTATCCATAGTGATGAAGTGCATAATGCCCTCTTCTCTATGAAGCCGTGGAAAGCTCCGGGCCCGGATGGATTCCCCGAAGGTTTCTATCAAAAATCCTGGGATATTGTTGGAATGAATGTAACTCGATTTGTCCAGTCGACATGGTCCAATCCTAGCTATATTGGTGATTATAATAAAACGGATATTTGCCTTATTCCAAAGGTGAATAATCCGCAAAAGATAATGCAATTCCGCCCCATCTCACTTTGTAACACAGTGTATAAAATTGTAAGCAAGGTGTTGGTGGGAAGGCTGAATCAGTACATGCCCAAGATGGTATCACCATATCAAACAGGATTCGTCCCAGGGAGGTCTATCCATGAGAATATTACCATAGCTAAAGAGATTATGCACAGTATGAACAAAAAGAAAGGAAAAAAAAGGTTTTTTTTGCCATTAAGATTGATTTGGCAAAAGCTTATGATAAGCTTAACAGGGAATTCATTTGGAGGATTCTAGTTGAGATCGGTCTTCCCAAGAATATGATAATGCACAGAGTCTCGAATGTAGAGACTAATGTCAACTCTAATGGAAGAAGAAGTGCATTCTTTCGACCTCAGCGTGGTATCCGGCAAGGTGACCCTATCTCTCCGTATTTATTTGTGCTCTGCATGGAAAAATTATCTCATCTCATCGAGCAGGCTGTTAACAATAACGAGTGGAAGCCGTTTCGTATTGGGACACATGGGAAACACATATCCCACTTGATGTTTGCGGACGACCTTCTTCTTTTTGGAAAGGCTTCTGAGAAGCATATGGTGAGTGTGATGAATACACTTCAGCAATTATGTAATATGTCTGGTCAAGAGATAAGCCAGGATAAATCTAGCATCTTGTTTTCTAATAATGTGCCAAGGAGTTTGCGAAACAGGCTTGTTGGAATAACTAATTTTCGTGAAGTCGAGAGCTTCGGCAAATACTTGGGTGTTCCCCTTACAGGAAAAGCCTTGAGAAGACAAGACTTCAATTATGTCATAGACCAAATTGCAAGGAAGTTATCTAGTTGGAAGGCTCATCATTTATCGTTTGTTGGCAGAGTTACACTTGCTAAGAGTGTTATGGAGGCAATACCGATTTACCCGATGATGACTAATCTCTTACCGAAAGCGTGTATTAATGATATTCATAAGCTTCAAAGAGGTTTTATTTGGGGTGATACTGAAAATTCTAAAAATTATCATGCGATTAATTGGGACATAATAACACGGGACAAAACGGACGGTGGCCTAGGCTTGAGAGACCTGGGATTGATGAACCAGGCTTGTATCTTGAAGATGGGCAGCAAAGTCATCAATCAGGATCCTGACCTTTGCTGTAGTGTACTGCGTGGAAAATACAAGACAACAAATATGTTGGATAACATGCAGTATAAGCAAACGGATTCTCATGTGTGGAAAGCTATTACGCGTAATTTGCCAAAGCTTAAGGAATATGGCCAATGGATGATTGGAGATGGAACAAGTATTAGCGCTTGGAACGATAATTGGGTCGAACCAGGAAAGAGTATTCGGGACTACAACCTGAACATCCCGATGGAGCTGTGTGGTATGAGAGTAAGAGATTTGACTAACAATGCGGGTGATTGGAACTGGGAAATAATGACCGGCTGGATGACAGCCTCAATACAACAAAAAATTGCAGCAATTCTTCCTCCATCTATGGAACCAGCGGATGATAGATATATCATAGCAAGCGAGGAAGATGGCTATTGCTCTGTCAGTAGCATATACCGCAGCATGCACTTAAAGGAGATTGTTGCAGCCCTAAACATATGGAAAGCCATATGGGCGTTGCACGTGCCAGAACGGGTCCGATTTTTTATATGGTTGCTTAAGCATGGAAGATTGATGACTAATTTTCGGAAGAGTATGTGTGGTCTTAGTGATGCTGGATGCCCTCTTTGTGGTAACTCCTGTGAAACTGAAATTCATGCTATGAGGGACTGCAAACTGGCGCGTAATGTCTGGTTTAACCGTGTTCCTAGTAGCATCGTGACTGAATTTTATAGTGCTAACTGGAATGACTGGATCAATTTGAATATGAGGAGTAGACCACATGAGGACGACAATTGGAGGAATATTTGGGCTATCGGGTGCCCTTCGCTCTGGACATGGAGGAACAAGGAGACTCACAATGCAACCTATCAAAGGCCGATTGATCCTTTCCTACATGTTAAAAATATTATGCAGGAGTATTTGAAATCTATGCAATTAAATGCAAAGATTATCAAGGATTCTCAACCTAAACCGCAGAAGTGTTGGAGGCCTCCGAGGGCGCATTTTGTCAAGCTGAATGTGGACGGCTCGCGAACTCATGATGGTACCTCGGGGTGTGGTGGAATCATTCGAGATGCGAATGGTAAATGGATCGAGGTTACTCCAAATTCATTGGTAACTGCAGCGTGCTTAAGGCGGAGCTTTGGGGAGTATACGAAGGTCTCAAAATACTTGCGGAAGTTGGATCTGCGAAGGTTGAAATTAACACTGATTCTACAGCAACGGTTAAAGTGATAAATAGGGCAAGGCGGTATGCCACTTGTTTTTCAAAATTGGAGTATGACATTCTTCACTTGTTGGATAAGATTGAAACTGTCGAGGTTTCGTATGCCCCGAGAGAAACGAATGGTTGTGCGCATGAACTTGCAACAGATGGTAGGACTAGACAGGGTGGTCTTCAGATTTTCCAAGAGATTCCAGAATTTTTACAAAAGCAATTGAAACTTGATCTTGACGGTTTGTCCGTGTCGGGTGTTGGTGTTGGATAGTTGTTCTTCTTTTGGGCCTAGGCCCTCCTTTGTACCAAAAAAAAAAAAACTCAAGTAAATAAGTAGTAATTCTGTGAGTAGTTATTGATAAAGTCAAAATCAAAATTTTAAAGAATATTTAAATGAAACTAATAATAATTAGAAAAACATAAAGCTGAATGATTAAAAAATTTGTGGAAATAAAATTTAACTGAATTTTGTGAGTAGTCGTTATTGATTATGTCAAAAAGAAGATTTATTAAATAATATTATATAATAAGAAAGAATGATAAATACAAATTAAAAATAAAAAAAATAAAAAATGGTTGAATAAAAAGAGTCGTGGCAATAGTTATAGTTTTTTTTTTTTACACAAGTTATAATTTTTTTATATAGTTTGACTTTAGCTAGTTAGTTACTATTAATAAGGGTATTTGAGTGATTTTTATACAAAATGAACACACCAAATTTTAATCTTAAGATCCATATTTATACTAATTCGACTAACGGTCTTTCTCTAACGAAATGCCACGTTTCACTTATGTATGTGCTTCGATTCTTTGAGACTTCCACGCGTTCTTTTGGCTAAAATGAATCACTTTGAAATTTAAAACCTTCCTGTTCGAAGTTCTGAAGTGCGAACAACGTGATTTGTTGAAATGTTTCTTCAAAATATCTCAAAATATTCTAAGTCTTTCATTTCTTAGACTATGAAGACGTTATAACTTGGCCCCTATTCCGACATAGAAAAAATCTTCCTTATGAAGAAGTTTAAAATAGCCTTACAAAGCCACTCTCCCCACCTTCTCCTTCGAAGCATAACACTTAAAATATTTTATTCCTATCTGTCGAAATCTTCAGCTAACACTACTTAAGTTTTACTGGGACATTTTTAACTCTAATGAAATGTGGACTTCTTTTCTCAAATAGAATTTTAGAAAGAACAAAGTTTGCAAACACCATATCTTATCTTCTCTTTGGACTAGTGCTAAAAATGGGTATCATAACATGATAGATAATCCTGCCTAGATTATGGGAAACAGTAACTCTATCCGTTTATGGTTCAATAATCGGTTCGGAGATCCTTTGTTTATTGAAAAAAACTAAAAATAATCGTGATTGCTCCACACCATATGATTTGTCCTTTACTAGAATATATTTACCAATTGTAGAGATTTTCTCTAACAAAATCCATCCTTTCCCGTTATATTAAGATAATACAAATTAAAAATCTTGATATTAACATATCAAACTGCAGCAACAATTAGAGTCCTTTTTTTGTGAAGGTATATTTAAAAAAATAATTAAATAAAATAAAAAATTGATTAGTTAAATAACTCAAATAAATAAGTAATAATTGAACCCAATAGGGGTGGTCTAGCGGTGGAGCTTGGGTCTCAAAGGCGTGCTTCCCTTGAGGTCCTGAGTTCGAAGGAGTCCGAAGTCAATTTTCGGAGGCTACGTGGGGAGCCTAAAAAACTCCTCTCAGGTGGATTAGTCGGCACGGAAGGAAGGATACCACTATATATATATATATATATATATATATATATATATATATATATATATATATATATATATATATATATATATATGAGTAGTTATTGATAAAGTGAAAATAAATTTTTTAAAGAATATTTAAATGAAACTAATGATAATTAAAAAATAAATAAAGTTGAAGATTAAAAAAATTGTGGAAATAAAATTTAACTTAATTTTGTAAATAGTCGTTATTGATTATGTCAAAAATAGATTTATTAAATAATACTATATAATAAGAAAGAATGATAAATACAAATTAAAAATAAAAAAAATAAAAAATGATTGAATAAAAAGAATCGTGGCAATAGTTATAATTTTTTTTTACACAAGTTATAAAATAGCTAGTTAGTTACTATTAATAAGGGTTTGGTTTCCATAAATATTGGGAGTAAGGCTTTCCTTTTATTTAGAAAAGTTTAGTTTTTTTTTTAAGAGAGCAAGAAATTGACACGCACCGTAAATGATATTACTAAAAGATAGGAATTACTGGTTTAAAAAGTATTTATTTTGTATCTTTAACTTTATAAGAAAATTTAAAACATAATTATATGTTGAATATTTTGTTTGATGTAATTGACTCAAACATATAAGCCCTCTTATCACTTGCAACGATTTTATTTTTAACGGAATCCCTAATTTTATGTCATATTTTGTTTGAAGTATTTTAATATAAATATATCATACAGCAACAACAACAATATACACATTGATTTTTCTAATAGTTTTAAACCACTCTTTTATTCTTACTTCCCCAAAAGGAGAAACAAATAACCTCTCTTTTATGATATTTGGTTTCAATATTGCCCATGGGGATGGATTGGGAGAACTTAGAAGCACATCCTTTAAGTTTAATTTTTGATAATTTAGTAGAACGTATAGATCACATCTATTTCAGTGCCGTATGCAAGAATTGGTATTCCATTGCAAAGTTTAATTATCAAAATCGACAAATACAAAATAATGTATTACCCATGCTAATGATTCCCGCGGAAAACATATGGGAGAGAAGTTTATATGGAATTTCATCAAACAAACATTACAACTTCAAACTATCAGTACCTACTCACAAGAGACTTTGTGGTTCAAGTCATGGTTGGCTAGCTAAGGTGGATTATTGTTCTAGTGTTACCGGTATAACACTCCTTAATCCTTTTAAAGATGCGGTATCCATCACTTTACCACCCATCTACATGATGCATAAGTATAGAAGAAGAAAGGATTATGAGTATGTTGTGCATAAGATTGTGTTATCTGCTAATCCTACATTTAAGCCACATGATTATGTTGTTATAGCCATTTACAGTGTGTGTCAATTTCTTGCAATCCTAAAAGCCGGACAAAAGACTTGGACTTATATTGATGATGTTCATAATCTCTTTCATGATGTTATATTTTACAAAGGTCTAGTCTATGCCGTGGGACTAAAGAATAATATCGTCTCTCTTGATTTATCCTATTTAAAGGATGAAAAGGTAATTTCTAAAGTTGTTTCTCTGAAGGGAGGTGATTATGTTGAGCGAACTTATCTTGTAAAATCACTGGAAGGAGACTTATGGCTGGTAAGAAAATTTATTGACTTTGGTGACGAAGATGATGAAGATAATGTGGAGCCTAGTCATGGTACAAAAAGATTTGAAGTATATAATTTAAAATTGGATCTTCAAACCGGTGAACTTTTACAAATGTTAAAAATTGATAGTCTGGGAGACAATGTCTTATTCCTAGGTGATAGTGATTCTGTTGCCATGTCAGCTTCATATTTTTCTAGTTATCTTCAAAAGGATTCCATTTATTATACAGACGATTTTTATGGAGATTACCCACCTTATCCTAATGGACCATTTGATATGCAAATCTTCAATGTAAAAGAGAAAAGATTTAGTCAACATTGCCCTTTTCAACCTTCATTTAAACAAATGCCACCTGCACTCTGGGTTATTCCACCCTTTCAATGGGATTGACAACATCAAATTAAAATTGTTTTTTTTATTTTCATGATTTGTTTGTTAAGTTAAGTAAAAAAAGAGTAATTTATTTAATTCCGTTACATAGCTCTTAATAGCGATTTATGTGTATTGCATATGAAAACAAATTAAGATTTTGTATGGATAGTAAAAACATTATATTTTAAATATTTCAATCAATATTTATTTTTATTCCTACTTTATCTACTTAATATAAATATAAAAAAGTCATGATGGCAACCCTAGCCACATGTCATCTTGGTAGTAATCTGAGCCAAATGTCATTTTGTAATAATTCTAAATACAAACTCTAATTATAAAAACTCTATATATTAAAATAAATAATAATTATAATAATATAATAATAATAAAACTAAACCATCACTATTAATAATAATAATAATAATCTACTTAATATCTAACTAATAATAATATTAAAATAATAATAATAATAATAATAATAACAAAAATAGTAATATAATCAGGAACTACCACAATTATAAATAATAATATATTCATCTAACACTATTATATCTTATTATCCTAATTCTCATTTTTTTTACAAAAAAATTTAATTTATAATACAAATTTTGCTAATTAACACTATTATATTCAACTAACATTATTATATCTTATAATCCTAATTCTATTTTAATTATTATTTTTTAACTATTCTCTTTTAGTTATTCTGTTTAATATTAAAATTATAATTTTTTATATATAAACTACGAATTGCTTAATTTTTCTAAATAATAAATAAAAATCTATGTTAATCTACTTACTATCTACTTAATATAAATGTAAGGTTGTGATGATGACAACCCTAGACAAAAACCCTTGCCTTTGCTTATGTGTCATCCTCACATATCTCCGTGCTTATGTGTCATCGTCACATAATTTTACCTATTTATAAAATCTCATTTTTAATTTAATACATGAAGAAAATATGTCATCCTCACAAATTAATTATATACCAATATATATTATTAACTCTTAAACTAATTTTTCTATTTTATCAATTGGAAGCCACTTTAAATAAAATATTAAATTATTTATATTAACAAGGCAAAATACTCTTTTTCAACGCATGGCAGGTTGCGTGGCATATGTTATCATCAAAGTTCATAAAATTCTAAAACTTATTCAAAAATTTTGCACTCACCAAGGTTTGAACTCAAGACACCTTACTTAATTTAATAATAGGTGTACCACTAAGCTATGCTAATTTTTTTTGATTTCTTTTCCTTCTGAAATTACTTATTAACTACAACCATTTTATTATTATTATTATTATTATTATTATTATTATTATTATTATTATTATTATTATTATTATTATTATTATTATTATTATTATTATTATTATTATTATTATTATTATTAGTATTATTAATATTACTATTAGTATTATTATTATTACTACTAGTATTATTAGTATTTTTAGTATTATTATTATTATTATTATTATTATTATTATTATTATTATTATTATTATTATTATTATTATTATTATTATTATTATTATTATTATTATTATTATTATTATTATTATTATTATTAGTATGGTTAAATCTAGAATGAACCATCAATTAAGTGTACATTTGTGGACCACTTTTTTAAACCATCCGATTTTTTTAAAAGTTGAGATGAATTAAAAATAAATTGAGAACACGTGTATTTTTTTACACAATCCTTTACCTTATCTTCTCTCATAACTAAGTAATTTTATTAAAAAAAAACTGACATAGCTGTTGAGCCATTTACTAATGGTTTTATTAGTGGTTTTATACTAGAGTTATCAATTGCTTTTTATCACTAATTCTAAATCTAATTTAGTTAGTTCACAGTTAATCATACATTGCCGGAATGGAAATTATTTTATCAGCCACTATTAGTATTATTAATATTACTATTACTATTATTATTATTATTATTATTATTATTATTATTATTATTATTGTTATTATCTCTATTATTATTATTACTATTACTATTACTATTACTATTATTATTATTATTATTATTAATATTATGATTAGTACTATTATTGTTAGTACTATTATTTTATTATTATTATTATTATTATTATTATTATTATTATTATTATTAATATTACTATTATTAATATTACTATTATTATTATTATTATTATTATTATTATTATTATTATTATTAATATTACTATTAGTATTATTAATATTATTATTATTACTATTATTATTATTAGTATTATTATTACTATCTCTATTATTATTATTATTATTATTATTAATATTAGTACTATTAGTATCATTACTATTATTGTTAGTAATATTATTTTATTATTATTATTATTATTACTACTATTATTATTATTACTATTACTATTACTATTATTATTATTATTATTACTATTATTACTATTATTATTATTACTATTATTATTATTATTATTATTATTATTATTATTATTATTATTATTATTATTATTAATGTAGAAGCAAAAGAAATCAAGCAATAGTTAATAAGTAGCTTCTGAAAGAAGAGAAAGTAACCAAAATGAATGTAGCCTAGTGGTACACCCATTTGTACCATAATTAAGGTGTCTTGAGTTCAAACCTTGGTGAGGACAAAGTTCCCAAACTCCAAAATTTCACAAGCAATCATTCTAGATGGAGTAATAAGATATGGTAAAAGTACATACACGAATTACTACTAGAATAGAGTCTAAAACATGCATGAATAAGGATTATAGTCTCTATCTATGAGACTCACCTGATTTTGCTCCTCAACGACTTGCTAGCATACTCCAAGATACGACAAGGTTTCGGTTGGAAAGAAAGATCTGGCTCTACTTCAATCGTATCTGGTAGGATAGGATGAAACGAATCCGGCACGAACTTCCATAGCTGAGACACATGGAATACGTCATGCAGCCCGGATAGTGAAGGAGGCAACGCTAACTGGTATGCGACTTCACCTATCCGTCTCATGATCTGGTAAGGTCCCACGTATCTCGGGCTAAGTTTGCGTGTCTTAAACGGTCCTTTCAACCTCAACCTCGGAGTCACCTTCAAGAACACATGATCTCCTACATCAAATTCCAACGGTCTCCTTCGTTTGTCCGCATAACTCTTCTGACGATCTTGAGCTTGTTTCATCTTATCTCGGATCATCTTAACTTTCTCCGTGGTTTCTTGAATTATCTCCGGTCCAAGGATTCCCTTCTCACCAACTTCAGACCAACATAACGGCGATCGACACTTCCTTCCATACAAGGCTTCGTATGGGGCCATACCGATACTCCCATGATAACTGTTGTTATATGCAAATTCTATCAAAGGTAAGTTATCTTTCCAACTTCCACCAATTTCCAAGATACATGCCCTTAGCATATCCTCGATGGTCTGAAAGTCCTTTCCGTTTATCCATCTGTCTGGGGGTGGTTAGAAGTGCTCAAATTCAGATTTGTACCCATCTCTTGATGAAAAGCTCTCCAAAATCGGGAAGTGAACTTCGGATCTCTATCCGACACAATGCTAGAAGGTACACCGTGCAATCTCACAATCTCTACTACAAAAAGCCTCGCAAGGTGAGAAAGCTTGTGAGTCGTCTTAACCGGTAAGAAATGCGCGGACTTAGTCAAATGATCCACTATCACCCATATAGAGTCATGCCCACCCAAGACTCGTGGTAGTCCCACAATGAAGTCCATGGATATACTGTCCCACTTCCAGACAGGAACATCCAACGGTTGTAGCATACCACCGGGCCTTTGGTGTTCTATCTTCACTTGTTGACATATCACACACTGCTCTACATAGTTAGCCACATCTCTCTTCATACCAGGCCACCAAAAATTCCCCTTCAAGTCTTGATACATCTTGGTCGATCCGGGATGGATGGTGAATTTGCTCTTGTGAGCCTCGTCCAGAATTAACCTCCTTAACTCCGCATCATTTGGCACACACATCCTTCGTCCAAAAAGAATGAGTCCATCAGATGTACGAACGAAATCTGGAAGGTTTGCTTTAGCCTGCAATTCTACATCATTCCCCTGTGCTTGACGGATCCTTTCCCGCAACTCATTCTCAATACGCAAGTTACTCATCAACACACCCGTTGGTGTCCACTCAAATTGTAAATCCAAATTTCTGAACTTCTCCATAAGACCAAACTCCAACATCATAAGCTCTGCAACTTTAATCTCCTTTCTACTCAAGGCATCTGCTACCTTATTAGCATTTCCGGGATGGTACTTCAAATCAAAGTCAAAGTCCTCCAAGTACTCCATCCATCTCCTCTGACGCATGTTGAGTTCCTTTTGATCAAAGAGATACTTTAAACTCTTATGATCGCTAAACATCTCAAAATGAACTCCATACAAATAATGTCGCCACACCTTGAGCGCGAACACAATCGCAGCGAGTTTGAGGTCATGAGTAGGATAATTCTCTTCATGAGATCTCAACTGTCTAGATGCATAAGCTACAACCTGTCCATCTTGCATCAATACTCCACCCAAACCTTTCTTAGAAGCATCACAAAACACTTCATAGGATCGGTTTGGATTTGGGATCACCAACACTGGAGCGGTAGTCAGTTTCTCCTTGAGTTTCTGAAAGCTCTTCTCACATTCTGAATTCCATTCGAATGAAACTTCCTTCCTTGTAAGTCTGGTCAAAGGTAATGCCAATTTGGAAAAGCCCATAATGAACCTCCGATAGTAACCTGCCAAGCCTAGGAAACTACGGACCTCAGTTGCATTCTTGGGTCGTTCCTAATTTATCACTGCTTCTACCTTTGAAGGGTCTACAGCTACGCCGCCACCAGATATGACATGCCCAAGAAACTTGACTTCAGACATCCAGAACTCACACTTGCTAAACTTCGCAAACAACTGCTTTTCTCTAAGAACCGACAACACAGTCCTCAAATGCTCCATGTGCTCTTCAATAGTCCGAGAGTAGATCAAGATGTCATCTATGAAGATTACCACGAACTGGTCCAAATATGGTTGAAACACCCAGTTCATGTAATCCATAAAGACAACAGGAGCATTGGTTACTCCGAACGGCATAACCAAAAACTCGTAATGACCGTATCTCGTTCTAAAAGCAGTCTTCGATACATCTGAACTCTTAACCCGAATCTGATGATATCCCGACCTGAGGTCAATCTTCGAGAACACGCAGGCTCCTTTCAATTGATCCAGAAGGTCATCAATTCGCGGTAGAGGGTACTTGTTCTTTATGGTTACCTTGTTCAGCTGACGATAGTCGATGCACAAACGCATACTACCATCCTTCTTCTTCACTAACAAAACTGGAGCTCCCCATGGAGAAACACTAGGACGAATGAAGTGTTTCGCCAACAACTCTTCTAGCTGACTCTTCAACTCCCTTAGCTCTGCAGGAGACATCCTATAAGGGGCGATCGAAACTGGAGCGGTACCCGGAACAAGATCAATAGAGAATTCAACTTCCCTTTCCGGCGGAAGAGAAGTAACATCTTCAGGAAATACATCGGAAAATTCACACACAACCGGAATCTCCAATACACTCTTCTTGTCCTTGGAGTCTGACGTAAGAACCAAAAGGAAAGACTTCTCTTGAGCAAAAAGGTAATTGACCATGTTAACCGTACCTTCAAGAAGATGTTCAATGGCATTGGTTGGTGTAGTCTCCTCAGCAGGAATGAAGATAGCCTTCTCCTTACAACCGATGTACACCGAGTTAGCTGATAACCAGTCCATACCAAGTACTACATCGATCTTTTTAAGAGGTAGACAAATGAGATCAATCAAGAATCTACGACCATTGAAGGTAATAGAACACTCCTTGCAAATTTCCCGAGCTTCTACCACATCGTCCGTAGCCGACGAGATAATTATAGGATTAGGAAGAAGACTCGTTTCAAAACCAAGCCTCCGCACACAAGGATAAGAAATAAAAGAATGTGTTGCTCCACAATCAACTAGCACAAACAAGGGCTGATCATTAACATAACACGTACCAGCAACAAGATTAGTATTTCCTTGGGCCTTCCTAGCGTCCAAGGTGTAAACACGGCCTCTAGTCTTCTCGGGAGCATTCGGGGCAGTACAATCCCTCGCGTAATGCCCTGGCTGGTCACAACGGTAACATCTCCCAGAGTCTGGCTTGCAATTCCCAAAGTGATTTCCTTTGCATCTAACACACCGGGGAGGTTGAGTAGAGCGATCTCCATAAACCTGTTTCTTCATGGCTGGAGAATTGCGGGGTTTCAAATGCTGTCCCGACCTTACTTGTTCCCTACGAACCGACTTATTCTGTTCTCTTTCATCTTGGACTCTCTTCAATGTGTTCTCGGCAACATAGCATTGCCTCAAACACTCAGCATTGTCAGAACAAGATTTGCTCTGGATTGCAATTTCCTTTTCAGGAAGTATATAAAGAGTATGCACAAATCAGCGCTCAGAAGCTTTGTCTCAGAAGGTTCAGCATGCAACATCAGAACATGGTCTGGCAAGACATCAGAAGATGGTCAAGGCAGAATCAGAACATGGGTCTATGGAAGCATCAGAAGAACTTGAGATCAGAAGCAGAAGCACTGAAGTTCTCATGGTATCACGCTCAGAAGCACTTCAAGGTCAGAAGACAAGAAGATGCTATGCACCAAGCTGTTTGACTCTAATGATATTCAAACGTTGTATACATAAACATCAGATCAGAAGAAAGTACAGGTGGCAGGCTACGCTGACTGACAAAAGGAACGTTGGAAGCTATTAAAGGCAACGTCAGTAGACACAGCGTGAACAAGGCTCGAGGTAGTTGACAAAAGCGTGAAACATTAAATGCAATGCTGTACGGAACACGCAAAGCATTAAATGCTCCCAACGGTCATCTTCTCAAGTGCCTATAAATATGAAGTTCTGATAAGAAGCAATGTTAACAACTCTGCTGATACAAACTTGCTGAAACGCTGTTCAAATCAAAAGCTCGGAAACTTCATCTTCATCAAAGCTCACTACATTGCTGTTGTAATATATTAGTGAGATTAAGCTTAAACGTTAAGAGAAATATCACTGTTGTGATTATAGCTTTTCAGAAGCATTTGTAATACTCTTAGAATTGATTACATTAATTTGTAAGTAACTAGAGTGATCAAGTGTTGATCAGGATACTCTAGGAAGTCTTAGCTTGTGTCTAAGCAATTGTAATTAGAGTGATCACGTGGTGGTCAGGATACTCTAAGAAAGTCTTAGCTTGTGTCTAAGCATTTGTTCCTAGAGTGATCAGGTTGTGATCAGGATACTCTAGAAGACTTAGTCATGGGCTAAGTGGAAAACCATTGTAATCTGTTGCGATTAGTGGATTAAATCCTCAGGTGAGGTAAATCACTCCGTGGGGGTGGACTGGAGTAGTTTAGTTAACAACGAACCAGGATAAAAATAACTGTGCAATTTGTTTTTATCGTTCAAGTTTTTAGACTACATTTATTCAAACCCCCCTTTCTAAGTGTTTTTCTATCCTTCAATTGGCATCAGAGCGCCGGTTCTAAGGTGCAAGCACTTAACCGTGTTTAGAAAAGATTCAGGAAGAGAAAAACGCTTCAGTATAAGATGGTTGATGAAACTCAAACAAATCCATCTGCATCTACATCTGGCTCTGCTGAGCAATACAACGGTAACAATGGTTATACTAGACCACCGGTATTTGATGGTGAAAACTTTGAATACTGGAAAGATAAACTGGAAAGTTACTTTCTTGGTCTAGATGGTGAACTATGGGATCTTCTGATGGATGGTTACAAACATCCAGTGAAAGCTAGTGGCGTAAGGCTTACCAGGCAAGAAATGGATGATGATCAGAAGAAGCTTTTCAAGAATCATCATAAATGTAGGACTGTTTTGCTGAATGCTATCTCTCATGCTGAGTATGAGAAGATATCTAACAGGGAAACTGCCTATGATATATATGAGTCATTGAAAATGACCCATGAGGGAAATGCTCAAGTCAAGAAGACTAAAGCTCCTGCTCTAATCCAGAAATATGAAGCCTTCAAGATGGAGGATGATGAAAACATTGAGAAGATGTTCTCAAGATTTCAAACGCTAACTGCTGGATTAAGAGTTCTGGATAAAGGCTACACCAAGGCTGATCATGTAAAGAAGATTATCAGAAGCTTACCCAGAAGATGGGGTCCAATGGTGACTGCATTCAAGATTGCCAAGAATCTGAATGAAGTTTCTTTGGAAGAGCTTATCAGTGCCTTGAGAAGCCATGAAATAGAGCTGGATGCAAACGAGCCTCAGAAGAAAGGTAAGTCTATTGCATTAAAATCTAATGTTAAAAAATGCACTAACGCTTTTCAGGCTAGAGAAGAAGATCCTGAAGAATCAGAATCTGAAGAAGAAGAAGATGAACTGTCCATGATCTCCAGAAGGGTAAACCAACTCTGGAAGAGCAAGCAAAGGAAGTTCAGAGGCTTCAGAAGTTCAAAGAGATTTGAACGTGGAGAATCTTCTGGTGACAGAAGATCTGACAAGAAGAAGGCTGTATGCTATGAGTGCAATGAGCCTGGACATTACAAGAACGAGTGTCCAAAACTTCAGAAGGAGAATCCCAAAAAGAAGTTTCATAAGAAGAAAGGTCTTATGGCAACATGGGATGATTCTGAATCAGAATCAGAATCAGACTCTGAAGGAGAACAAGCCAACTTCGCGCTGATGGCTACAGAAGATGATGGATCAGAATCTACATCAGAATCAGATTCTGAAGAGGTATTTTCTGAACTATTTAGAGAAGAGTTAGTTTCCAGTTTAACAGAACTTCTGGAACTCAAGGCTCATCTTAGTATCAAATACAAAAAGCTGAAGAAGCAGTTTGAATTTGAAAATAAGAAGCTGGAAGTGGAAAACTCTGAACTGAAGGAAATCTATCCAAAGATAGTGGATCTCCTTCTGAAACAGAAAAATCCATTCCTAGCATGAATCATATTCTGAAAGAATATGACTCGAGCTTCAGAAAGTTCTTATCTAGAAGTATTGGCAGAAGTCATCTTGCTTCTATGATATATGGTGTTTCTGGAAACAGAAGGTTTGGTTTTGGCTATGAGGGTGATACCTCACATAAATTTGAACCTGTTGATAATCTGAAGATCACATACAAGCCATTGTATGATCAGTTCAAATATGGCCATGCTCATGATATGAGGCTCACTTCACATGCACAGAAGTTTAACACTGTTCACACCAAGAAGCATGTGACACATCCTAAGAAATATCATGCTGATAAACCTAAAGAATATCATGATGTTCCTCCTGTTAAATATTTTGCTAAACCCAAGTTCAATCAGAACTTGAGGAGAACTAACAAGAAAGGACCCAAGAAATTGTGGGTACCTAAGGAGAAGATAATTCCTGTTGCAGATATCCTTGGCGGCAAAGAGGACAAAAAGCAAAATGTCATGGTACCTGGACTCTGGGTGCTCGCGACACATGACGGGAAGAAGGTCTACATTCCAAGACCTGGTGCTTAAACCAGGTGGAGAAGTCAAGTTTGGAGGAGATCAGAAGGGCAAAATTATTGGCTCAGGAACTATAAAGTCTGGTAACTCTCCTTCCATAACTAATGTACTTCTTGTAGAAGGATTAACTCATAACTTATTATCCATAAGTCAATTAAGTGACAATGGTTATGATATAATCTTCAATCAAAAGTCTTGCAAGGCTGTAAGTCAGAAGGATGGCTCAATCCTATTTACAGGCAAGAGAAAGAACAACATTTATAAGACAGATCTTCAGGATCTTAAAAATCAGAAGGTGACTTGTCTTATGTCTGTTTCTGAAGAGCAATGGGTCTGGCACAGAAGATTAGGACATGCTAGTTTGAGAAAGATTTCTCAGATTAACAAACTAAATCTGGTCAGAGGACTCCCAAATCTGAAAAACAAATCAGATGCTCTTTGTGAAGCATGTCAGAAGGGCAAGTTCTCCAGACCTGCATTCAAGTCTAAGAATGTTGTCTCTTCCTCAAGGCCGTTAGAACTCTTGCACATTGATCTGTTGGTCCAGTCAAAACAGCATCTGTCAGAGGGAAGAAATATGGATTAGTCATCGTTGATGATTATAGCCGCTGGACATGGGTAAAGTTCTTAAAACACAAGGATGAGTCTCATTCAGTGTTCTTTGAATTATGTACTCAGATCCAATCTGAGAAAGAGTGTAAAATCATAAAGGTTAGAAGTGATCATGGTGGTGAATTTGAGAACAGATTCTTTGAGGAGTTCTTCAAAGAAAATGGTATTGCCCATGATTTCTCTTGTCCTAGAACTCCACAACAAAATGGAGTTGTAGAGCGAAAGAATAGGACTCTACAAGAAATAGCCAGAACCATGATCAACGAAACCAATATGGCTAAGCATTTCTGGGCAGAAGCAATAAACACTGCGTGTTATATTCAGAATAGAATCTCTATCAGACCTATTCTAAATAAGACTCCTTATGAATTGTGGAAGAACATAAAGCCCAACATTTCATATTTCCATCCTTTTGGATGTGTATGCTTTATTCTGAATACTAAAGATCATCGTGGTAAGTTTGATTCTAAAGCACAAAAGTGTTTCCTTCTTGGATATTCTGAACGCTCTAAAGGCTACAGAGTATACAATACTGAAACATTGATTGTAGAAGAATCAATCAATATCAGGTTTGATGATAAGCTTGGTCTTGAAAAACCAAAGCAGTTTGAGAATTTTGCAGATTTTGATATTGATATATCAGAAGCAGTAGAACCAAGAAGCAAAGCTGCAGAAGCTGATAGTCTCAGAAGCAATGGATCAGAAGATCAAGTTGCTGCATCTTTAGAGAATCTCACGATTTCTGAAGAGCCAACAGTCAGAAGATCACCTAGACTTGCTTCAGCTCATTCAGAAGATGTGATCCTTGGAAAGAAAGATGATCCAATCAGAACAAGATCATCTCTTAAGAATGACAATCAGAAGCAGTGATCAGAATCTGAAGGCGTAAAGTCTTTCAGAAAGATACAGTTGTCATCTACTTTCTGATGATGAACACGTGTCTGTACGGTTGGTACAAAGCGTGCAGTTGAAAAGACGCCGACCTAGGTAACTGTGTTAAATCATTTCATTTACCTCGTTCTCTCTCTCTCTCCTAACGTCATTTCTCATTTAATTCATAATGATTTATTTTTTAAACAGTTTCTTTTATCTTTTTTCTTTTCAAATTGTTTAAACAACCCGCTTCATATTCATTTCTTTTCTCTCTCTCTTTTGCGCATCCCTTTCGTTGCATCTGTTTTCAAACCCTAGTTTCTGATTTGATCTCAAAGCATAATCATCATGAACTCTTCTTCAAGCTCATCAAACCCTGCAGAAAGACTCACCTCTTCACAGATTCTGCTACGCAAATATAAGTATGCTCCATTGAAAACGTGCTTAATTCCCACGGAAGAACTGGAAGTTCTATGTGAATCTGCTGTTGACATCAACAATCTAAAATCAAATGGCTTTAAGTGTGATGTAAGAATCTTTGAGCAAGGTTGGTCTAAATACCTGAATAGATTGGTTGGACCAATTTATCCTGAACTTGTGAAGGATTTCTGGGTACATGCAACGGTTACTCCAACTGCCATTATTTCTTTCGTGCTAGGGCATGAAGTGGTTATCACTGAAAAGCTTATCAGGAAGCTGTACAATCTGAATGATGAAGAAGGTTGGTCTGGTCTTCAACATGGAGGAGTTGACTGGACTCAAGTTGAAAAACAAATTTCTCTGGTTTTTGGAATTGACTCTCATAACACGGGCACCTTAAGGCCATTTTATAAAGCATGGGCTGAGATTATTCTGGGTTCCCTTCACCATAGAAAGAGGATGCTCTCCTCCTCCTACATCAGTCCGGCTCACAAGTATACTCTTTTCTGCATTGGCAAAAAGACAGAGATCAACATCTCTCATATTCTGTTTGAGAATCTGAAGACTTCTATCTTAGAGTCAAGATAAGATGAAAGGGCGAAGTACCCTCATATTCCAAGAACGACCATTCCGTTCGGAAGAATGATTTCAGACATTCAGATTGAAAGCAAAGTGCTGGACTCCATCAGAAAACTCAATGCGTCTCATTTTCTTGGAGTAGTTCAAGGTCCCATCTTCAATGGTGTTGATTTGTTCAGACTGGAACTCATTAAGAATGTACCTTTTGTGTGCACAAGTTTTCCTGACATTCTGTCAAGAAGAGTTGCTGTTGAAGGATTCGTCTCCTTGTTTCATAAAGAACTGCATCAGGTTGTCAAGCTTTACCTGGAAGATTGTGTTAGGAAGCAATCAGATGTTGATCCTGCTTGGATCCGTGGCAGAGTACTTCCGTCCAAAGCTGATCTTCTGAAAAAGGATCAGAAGGAACAAAAGGCTAGGCTAAAAAGAAAGGCCCAAGAAGATGAGGCTGAGAAAGCCAAGAAGTTGAGGGTCACCTATGATCCTGACAAAGTGGCATCTTCTGAACGCATGGAGAAAAGGATCAGAGACTCCTTTCACAGAACCAGATCTTCACATGCTTCTTCTGAATACGTCTCCAGGCAAGTTTTTACTCCACCTCCTTCTGTCCCAAAACCATCTCTCCAATCACCTCCATCTGAACCAAAAGTAAACTTCACTTTACCAAATCCTTCTCCATCATCTTTTTCCTCTCCCATTCTAAACCCCACACCTCTAAGTATTCTTCCCCCAACTCCTTCTGATAAATCTTTCTCACCAATTCCCTTTACAAATATTCCATCCTCATCAATCATTCTCTCAGATATCCCTTCTTCCTCATCCACCGCACCTCCACCTTCTATATCCCATCCCTTACTTACCAGATAATCCAAACCCTACTGTCTTCTCTACCCTGACTACAAATTCACCTTCAATCCGCCTGAACCTGAACCCTATACCTACTTGGAACTATTCAGACATGAGGTGATTAGCAGTCTAGACCTTCTGAAGGATGCCTTTCTAAATGGTCTGGATGATGTTTCTACAAGAAATCTTTGGAAAAGATTTCGCAAGGATTTTCAAGTAGAAGCAATGGGAGTACAGAAGAGATTAGTGGCTGCTGCCCCTGGTTACCCTGGATACCGTCTGGAGGATGATAATGGTATATACTATCATCCTCTCAGAAACTGTGTTGCTGCTGAGGAGAAGCCCTTTGTGGATGAATTGGAAGTAGCAAGATTGACTGCTGCATTGGAAGCTAACCCTTGCAGGGAGATTGTGGTCTGGATACCTCAATATCCTGTTCTACTTGGGGATTTCAAGACTCTCTTTGACTTTTTGAGGGAAAACCCTTCTAAGGAAGACCCAAGCTTGGTCATTCCAGAAGTTGTTGACCCACCGGAAGTTGAAGGTCCTTCTGCCCCTAGGAATCTAGCTGCCATTCTTCAGGCACTTGAGAATGGAGATTCTGAGATTCCGGCTGCAGATTATGGAGATGCTTCTATGTAAGAAGCAGATGTAGAAGATCATGTTGCTGAAACAGTTCCTGTTGAGGATAATCCTGCAAATGATTTATCAATGGAAGCTGCAGATCACAATGCCATCCCTGTGGATAGAAGCTGTGAAGCTTCTTCTGATGAACCTTCCCGTCTTGCAAGGACTCTGGAAGTTATTCAGAAGAAGCAGGATGAGCAAAGCTCAATCAATGCTGAGTTTAGAGCTTTCATGGAGAGGCAAGATGGATACAACAATGAGATTCAAGAGATGTTGGCCAAGATCTTGTCGAAGCTGGGGCCATCTTAGATTGAGTCTTAGTTGTTTTTGTTTCTCGTGTTTTGCTTTGCTGCATCTGTTTTGTGCATTTTTTTCTTGCTTATCTCCTTGTACTTTTGTACTTCTGTCTTTTTGAGCTTCAATGAAAATTACCTTTTTCTTCCATGTGTTTATTTTTGTTTTTCATCTGAATCTTTTATGTTTTTGATGTTATGACAAAAAGGGGGAGAAATATGTGATAAATGATTTGATTTAATCAGTTGCTTTACTAACAGAACTTGCAAAGTTCTATGCTTTAAGTTGTGTTGTTGCAGGAATTGAAGATTCTCTTTACAAGATCAACCTAAGAAGCAACAAGATGAATCAAGTTCTTGGATTCTTGAAGCAAGCTGAGTGGAAGAATGTTCAGATATTTTGATGATAGAATATGATCTGAAACATTATGTTTATGTGTTCTGACACATACCATATGGCTCTGATACACAATATGTGTTCTGAAACATATTCTATGTTCTGACTTATTCATGCTGACTTTTGTCATTTAGTTTTGTTCTATAACATTTCAGGATGTAGAGATGCTCTGATGATGCTCTGGTACATTCAACAATGTTCTGATACAATCTAGCATGAAGTGATGTAAGAAGAAATTCAAGCTCTGAAGCTGTCCCAATGGAAGCAAGAATCAGAAGCTGTGGATGTTCTGAAGATCTAAAGAAATTCAAGTTCTGAAGCTGTCCGATGGAAGCAGAAGTCAGAAGCTGTGAATGTTCTGAAGATCAAAGAAATTCAAGTTCTGAAGCTGTCCGATGGAAGCAGAAATCAGAAGTTGTGAATGTTCTGTGGATCTAAAGAAATTCAATGGTCTGAAGCTGTCCTATGGAAGCAAAAATCAGAAGTCATGAATGTTCTGTAGATCAAGCACTGTGAACGTCTCTACTGAAATACTCAGGGAAGTCTTTTATTATTAAAATTCTTCTAGTATTAATTTCAGGGGGAGATTATTCATCTCAGGGGGAGATTGTTAATCTCAGGGGGAGACATATTCACATGCTTATGCTATAGCTGTGTAATTTGTCTTTAGCCGTCTGCTCTTTCTGATCGCAAATTCATATCATTTATATATGTTTTTATCATCATCAAAAAAGGGGAGATTGTTAGAACAAGATTTGTTCTGATCAATATTCGTAGTTTTGATGATAACAAGGATATGAATTTTGTGTGAGATAATGTGGTACTCTAATACATTGCAATTTCCTTTTCAGGAAGTATATAAAGAGTATGCACAAATCAGCGCTCAGAAGCTTTGTCTTAGAAGGTTCAGCATGCAACATCAGAACATGGTCTGGCAAGACATCAGAAGATGGTCAAGGCAGAATCAGAACATGGGTCTATGGAAGCATCAGAAGAACTTGAGATCAGAAGCAGAAGCACTGAAGTTCTCATGGTATCACGCTCAGAAGCACTTCAAGGTCAGAAGACAAGAAGATGTTATGCACCAAGCTGTTTGACTCTGATGATATTCAAATGTTGTATACACAAACATCAGATCAGAAGAAAGTACAGGTGGCAGGCTACGCTGACTGACAAAAGGAACGTTGGAAGCTATTAAAGGCAACGTCAGTAGACACAGCGTGAACAAGGCTCGAGGTAGTTGACAAAAGCGTGAAACATTAAATGCAATGCTGTACGGAACACGCAAAGCATTAAATGCTCCCAACGGTCATCTTCTCAAGTGCCTATAAATATGAAGTTCTGATAAGAAGCAATGTTAACAACTCTGCTGATACAAACTTGCTGAAACGCTGTTCAAATCAAAAGCTCAGAAACTTCATCTTCATCAAAGCTCACTACATTGCTGTTGTAATATATTAGTGAGATTAAGCTTAAACGTTAAGAGAAATATCACTGTTGTGATTATAGCTTTTCAGAAGCATTTGTAATACTCTTAGAATTGATTACATTAATTTGTAAGTAACTAGAGTGATCAAGTGTTGATCAGGATACTCTAGGAAGTCTTATCTTGTGTCTAAGCAATTGTAATTAGAGTGATCACGTGGTGGTCAGGATACTCTAAGAAAGTCTTAGCTTGTGTCTAAGCATTTGTTCCTAGAGTGATCAGGTTGTGATCAGGATACTCTAGAAGACTTAGTCGTGGGCTAAGTGGAAAACCATTGTAATCTGTTGCGATTAGTGGATTAAATCCTCAGGTGAGGTAAATCACTCCGTGGGGGTGGACTGGAGTAGTTTAGTTAACAACGAACCAGGATAAAAATAACTGTGCAATTTGTTTTTATCGTTCAAGTTTTTAGACTACACTTATTCAAACCCCCCCCCCCTTTCTAAGTGTTTTTCTATCCTTCAAACATAAGTAGTAAATTCCCTTTGAGACACACTGTGCACAATGTCAGCATTCAGCCCCATGAGGAACTGATCAATCTTCCATAACTCATCTGGTGCATAAGCTGCTTGTCTGGAATAGGCAGCCATGTCCTCAAACTTCTCAGCATATTCAGATACCGACATGTTGCCTTGCTTGAAAGATTGAAATTCACGATCCTTCAAAGCACACACACTGTTGGGATAGTACTTCTCCAAGAACGCCGTCTTAAAGTGTTGCCAATCCTTTGGAATCCCTTGGTTAGTGAAATACGTAGACTCTGTATTCCACCATCTACCTGCCGGCCCCTTCATCTTCTGAGCAGCAAAGATCACTTTCTCTTCCTCTGTGCACTGAATAGCCTGGAATGTCATCTCCATACCATACAACCAATCATGAGCAATCACAGGATCTAAGCCACCCAAGAACTCTGGCGGATCCACCCGAAAGAAGGCACGAAAATCAGGCCCTACTGCAGCCTGAGGAGTAGGAGCAGGAGCGGTTGGTTGTTGCCCTTGCATGCCTTGCATCATCTGCATCATCATCTGATTCTGTTGTTGCATCTGTTGCATTATCTGCACCCAAGGCACACCCGCATTCTCAGTTTTAGGCTCAGTCTCCACATTCCTTGTTCTGGGCCTTCCGGGACCTCTGCGTTGTTCAGCCATCTTCCTGTTTGTCCTACACACGGAATCAAGTTGATCAGGCTTAATGCCATAAGTAAGACATAAGGAATCATGCCGACACTACACATATGAGGCAGAATTATGCTGACTTATGATGTTTCGTGGCAAAGCCGAGAATCGACCTGCTCTGATACCAACTGTAACACCCCATACATACATTGCCTAGGATATACGTATATGGCATTAAAATGGTACTCGAAAAATCATAAACATAAGCAGCGGAATAGATAATGTATAAGTACAAGTACAAAAGCCCAAACTGTCATGGCCAAAATACATGAGTTCCAACTAGTACAAATACATATCCATATGATAACGCGAAAATGTATCACATATTTGGCTTGATTTACATATATTATTTCCCTATTTATCTTAATTATGTTGTTTTATGTTGGTATTATGCTGGTATTTTCTATGTTTTCAGGTTTTTACTATTTACAAGGCATGTATGAAGAAAGTCGCAAATTTAGAGAAGAATCGATCTTAAAACCACAAAAAAAGGAAGAAATGAAAGAATAATATATATATATATATATATATATATATATATATATATATATATATATATATATATATATATGTATTTATATATATAAATAATATATATTTATATATATATAATAATGTGGGCCCCACGCCACATTTATATATATATATTAAATATATATATATATATATATATATATATATATATATATATATATATATATAATGAGACATATATATATATATATAGTATATATATAGTGACGTGAGTCACTTATATATATTGGTGAAAATGGAGACGCACGTCTCCCTTTTTTTACGGTGCCACGTCTCCTTAGGAGACGCCCTTCTCCTCCCACTAGGTCCACTTGAGACGCACGTCTCAAGTCTGTTTTGAAAGTGGAGAATTACACGCCGCAACGTACTTCTGCAGAGTCAATTAATGTGCTACATTTTAGGAGAAAAAAGGGGACCAGCTAGAATAAGCAGTTACCACAAAGAGCACTATATAAAGAACCAAATATTCACATAAAAGGGATTGGACCATGCTTAGTCCCAGCCACCATTTTTAGTTCAGTATTATTTCCCTTTCATTCCAGCATTTTTAATTCCAGCTTTTATTTCTACTTTCGTTCATATTTTCTCACAACAATTTCTACACCGGAAATTGTTGTGAATCTTTAACGGATCTAACCTTACGTTAGATTTGGTTTTTAATTTCCTTGTTTAATTTATGCCGAATAATTTCTGAAGAACAATCCAACCAACCTGTGGTGGAAGTTCAAGTACTCCAAGATTCAAGTTTTATTTCAGATTTATATTATTCAGGTTTATTATTTACCGCCTTTATTTATATTATCATTGCATGATATATTATATGCCAATTAATATGCCTATTATTATGAACCGAATTTATTTATGCATGTTTAACCATATTAATATGTCTGGCTAATTTATTTAGATGTCGGTATGTAAAGTAATTTAACTGTAGGGATCCAAAATAAATTGGCTTAATTATATTTTATTAAATATCACTTGTTTTTGGTTTGTATGTCTAATTTAATTAGTAAGTCTTAAAACCAATAGAGCGAAAGTTTGAGGTCTTAAAACGGTCAAAGGTTAAAATCAATAGAGCGAAAGTTTGAGATCTTTAACTGGATAGTAGACATAGGACATTAGTTTTAAGGATGGCGAAAGCGTATTAGAACTAATTAGAACTTATGTATTTTCAAAAAGTGTTTTTAAACCCGCGCGGGATGGCGAAAGCGTACGTTAGGGATATTAGCATGTTCCGAGTCAACAGAGCGAGAGTTTGAGATTAGGAGATTTAAGTAGATAACGACTTCATAAAACAAGCATTTTATTAATTACGTTGTTTTCAAAAAGCGTTTCTAAATCTGGTGGGATGGCGAAAGCGTACATTAAGAGTTAGGATCGTAGTCTGAATCAATAGAGCGAGAGTTTGAGAGGAGGACTTTTAAATAACATAGTTAGTAAAGATCTTTGATTTAATTAGAATCTGGCCAATGGAACTTCGGATCACCTAAGTTAGATGAAATACATACTGATATCCGTTTATTATTATATTTTACATAGATTTAAGATTTTAGTTTCCCCATTTATAAAAAAACCCAAATATCATTAGCCTTAGCTTTACATAGTAACTTTAGATAACGGTAGGTCGATTTATAGTCCCTGTGGATTCGATATCTTTTAAAACTACACGACACGACTGTGCACTTGCAGTTATCCCGACTAATAGACACGCAAAGTCGCGATCAAGTTTTTGGCGCCGTTGCCGGGGACTATTCAAGTCGATATCGTAACTCGCTGTTACACCGTAGAGACTAAGGCATTTTTTTTCTTTTCAATTACTACTATGTATCACCCAAACTTTTTCTATAACCCCCACTCCCAGTATTTCGAGGAATCACCTGGATCCTGTAAATCCGATCTCGAAATACTATTGGAGAATTTCAATGTTGCGCCACAAATTCATTCTCACCCAAATTACCCCTGCAACTCCCAATCTCAACATTTCGAGGAACCACAAGAAACCTACAATCCAAACCTCAAAACATTAATTGGGGATTACAATTCGACACTAGCGTATCCTCAACCAAATTCCCTCTACAATCACCAATCCCAACATTTTGAGGAACCACAAGAATTTTATAATTCCAACCAAACTTATCCTCAACCGAATTCCCTCTACTATCACCACGCCCAATATTTCGAGGAACCACAAGAATCCTATAATTCTAACCCCGAAGCATTAATAGAGGATTTCAATGCAACGCAAACTTATCATCAACCAAATTTCCTCTACGATCACCACGCCCAACATTTTGAGGAGTTGCAAGATTATCATAAATCCAACCTCGAAATCTTATTAGAGGAATTCATTGAAGCACAAAGTCTCTCTAGGCTAGAATCTATGATGACGAAGCACCTTGAGGAAACACAAAACGCAACGCTAACTCCCTTTGAAGAACCTCAGGAATCCCATAATTTTAACTTCGAAACATCAATGGAGGATTCCGACGAGACGCTGACTCACTCTAGATTAGAAGCCATGATGGAGAACTTTGTAGAGACACAAACCGTCCAAAACCAAGAGTTTATCAAACAAAGTCTTCAAAACAATGAAACCCTTAGGCAACTGACCACTATGGTTGAGTCCCTCGCAACTCACAACATGGCATTAGAAACTCAAATCTCCCAACTTGAACAAAATTCGCTAGGACACTTACTTGAGGATTATATTGACACAACCATTAGTGAAGAACAAATTGAAATTCCTGAGGAGAGTGATAATGAGATTGTGGAGAGTGATTATGAGATCGAGGAGAGTGATAATGTGGTTGAAGAGATTTCTAATGAAAAAAGAGTAGAGATTGAGAAAAATCCACCAACACCATCTGAAAGGGAGGTTGTAGAAGAGGTAGAGAGGGAAACACCTATTGTTATTCCTCTTCCCTATACCCCACCGATTTTTTCCCGCAAAGTTTTGTGGAAGCTAAGGTAGACTCCAAATCCATAATGTATGTGAAGATATTGGAAAATATCCACACTAATGCACCCTTATTTGAAGTCTTGCATAAAAAGAGAAATTTAGACGACCATGAAACTAAGGATATCATTAGTGATAAGAGGGTAAGGTTAACCTTTGAGGTGGTGGATAATATCACTAAACCCGAACTTGAAAAGCTGATACTTAGGATCGATCCAGAACCGCCACCACGATTTCAAATGAATGAACCACCCCATAGAAGAAAGAAAAGAAAAGGTGAGGGATATGTGAGATGGCTTGAAAAGTGGCCATGGAAAACGAGGTTTTCTAAAAGTTCAACCGAGGAGTCATTCTCGAGAGAAGCACCTTGAGTGCTTGCACTCTTAAGCCGTCGAGCTATCGACGTTAAACAAAGCGCTGCGTGGGAGGCAACCCACAAGCTTTCTATTTAATGTTTTATCGTTTGAACTTGCAGATAATAAAGATATGGATCGCTTGTCACGTCTCGGCCATATCTAGGCGAAAAATATATAGACGATTATCTCAAAGATGAATGGGTCTCCATGCACATTCCTACGAGTGTTGCTGCTGGTGGTGACACCGTTGATGAGCATGATAAGAGAAGATATTTCCTCCGGACGCAGAGCAGATTTGGTTGTGATAGCCCGCCGGTAGCATCCATATAGGTTCTGTCTTTTCTTCTCCACCTTGGATCGAAACATTGAGAACAATGTTTGGTTTAAGTGTGGGGGAGAAGCTTTACCGCTTTCATTTATTGCTTTATTTATTGTCTTCTAGTTGTGTTGTCGAGTCTTTATACGTGATTTTTAGTTGCTATTGAATTTCTTCCCCGAAATTTGAAAATTTTTAACCACCAACAATTTATTTTCTTTTTGATGCATGGCACGCACACTCTAAAAGTATTTAGGTCGTCACACTTTAGGCTTTGTTAGAAAAACTTGGGAATGTTTCAATAACATCGATACCGTCCTGACACCCTAAACCCCCTCATTATGTGATATCAATTTGGATGCCCATTATGTCGAGACCTTAGGATCAAGTTTTCAAAGTAGCTCTTAAGTAGTTTATATTAGCAGTCGGCACCATCTTAAGCACAAACTACGTAGGGAGTCGATGAATATAAGTGAATGATCCTGTTTTTAAATGATTTAATTGAAGAATAACCTTCTAAGTTAGGTGACCCTCACCCGGTCATTTAGCCCAACGGTTGTTAAGCCAATAAGGATTTAATAATTAGCACCCACTGTTGGTTGGCCTAGAGGTCACTGGTACTGGGCTTGGTAGGGTGGATTACGGTCCGATCCCCCACAACCGCAGTTGGGAAAGATGGGGCTTCACCATTTAAAAAACCAGAACCCCGTGCTAAAGAAAAGAAAAGGATCATAGTCGCTAACCGATTTCCCTACTATGTGCGTGTACGGATAACGGGCTTAATGTGATTGCGCTTGAATGAAAAGAGTGAAAGGAAAAACGAGAGATATAGGTTGAGTTATAATGGCATAATTCGAATTGGTTTGTATAAGGAGGGAGTTTTTGAACATTGTGTCGTTACGGTATCCTTGGTGTTGATATCTATTTCCTATCGATGTAACATTTGCCTAACATAAATATGATTAGGAGTCGTGTCATCCCCTTGTTTCGAATCCTGCTTAATCATTTTCTTTTACCGTGTGGTTGATTGCTTGAGGACAAGCAATGGTTTAAGTGTGGGGGTATTTGATAACGCGAAAATGTATCACATATTTGGCTTGATTTACATATATTATTTCCCTATTTTATCTTAATTATGTTGTTTTATGTTGGTATTATGCTGGTATTTTCTATGTTTTCAGGTTTTTACTATTTACAAGGCATGTATGAAGAAAGTCGCAAATTTAGAGAAGAATCGATCTTAAAACCAAAAAAAAAGGAAGAAATGAAGAGAATAATATATATATATATGTATTTATATATATAAATAATATATATTTATATATATATATAATAATGTGGGCCCCACGCCACATTTATATATATATATATATATATATATATATATATATATATATATATATATATATATATATATATATATATATATATATAATGAGACATATATATATAGTATATATATAGTGACGTGAGTCACTTATATATATTGGTGAAAATGGAGACGCACGTCTCCCTTTTTTTACGGTGCCACGTCTCCTTAGGAGACGCCCTTCTCCTCCCACTAGGTCCACTTGAGACGCACGTCTCAAGTCTGTTTTGAAAGTGGAGAATTACACGCCGCAACGTACTTCTGCAGAGTCAATTAATGTGCTACATTTTAGGAGAAAAAAGGGGACCAGCTAGAATAAGCAGTTACCACAAAGAGCACTATATAAAGAACCAAATATTCACGTAAAAGGGGTTGGACCATGCTTAGTCCCAGCCACCATTTTTAGTTCAGTATTATTTCCCTTTCATTCCAGCATTTTTAATTCCAGCTTTTATTTCTACTTTCGTTCATATTTTCTCACAACAATTTCTACACCGGAAATTGTTGTGAATCTTTAACGGATCTAACCTTACGTTAGATTTGGTTTTTAATTTCCTTGTTTAATTTATGCCGAATAATTTCTGAAGAACAATCCAACCAACCTGTGGTGGAAGTTCAAGTACTCCAAGATTCAAGTTTTATTTCAGATTTATATTATTCAGGTTTATTATTTACCGCCTTTATTTATATTATCATTGCATGATATATTATATGCCAATTAATATGCCTATTATTATGAACCGAATTTATTTATGCATGTTTAACCATATTAATATGTCTGGCTAATTTATTTAGATGTCGGTATGTAAAGTAATTTAACTGTAGGGATCCAAAATAAATTGGCTTAATTATATTTTATTAAATATCACTTGTTTTTGGTTTGTATGTCTAATTTAATTAGTAAGTCTTAAAACCAATAGAGCGAAAGTTTGAGGTCTTAAAACGGTCAAAGGTTAAAATCAATAGAGCGAAAGTTTGAGATCTTTAACTGGATAGTAGACATTGGACATTAGTTTTAAGGATGGCGAAAGCGTATTAGAACTAATTAGAACTTATGTATTTTCAAAAAGTGTTTTTAAACCCGCGCGGGATGGCGAAAGCGTACGTTAGGGATATTAGCATGTTCCGAGTCAACAGAGCGAGAGTTTGAGATTAGGAGATTTAAGTAGATAACGACTTCATAAAACAAGCATTTTATTAATTACGTTGTTTTCAAAAAGCGTTTCTAAATCTGGTGGGATGGCGAAAGCGTACATTAAGAGTTAGGATCGTAGTCTGAATCAATAGAGCAAGAGTTTGAGAGGAGGACTTTTAAATAACATAGTTAGTAAAGATCTTTGATTTAATTAGAATCTGGCCAATGGAACTTCGGATCACCTAAGTTAGATGAAATACATACTGATATCCGTTTATTATTATATTTTACATAGATTTAAGATTTTAGTTTCCCCATTTATAAAAAAACCCAAATATCATTAGCCTTAGCTTTACATAGTAACTTTAGATAACGGTAGGTCGATTTATAGTCCCTGTGGATTCGATATCTTTTAAAACTACACGACACGACTGTGCACTTGCAGTTATCCCGACTAATAGACACGCAAAGTCGCGATCACCATAGTACAAAAGACGAAGATACAAAAGATCAAAGACTACAACGAAATGCATCGCCAAGAAACGTCAACTCGAAGCTAAGCCATCTTACCCTTGCCTCGATCCTGCCTCGAACCACCTGTAAAAAGAATAATTGGAATGGGGTGAGATTACTAAATCTCAGTGAGTCTCCCTATCTTACGGGTTCACTCAGTTCTACAGGGAACATACAATCAACGGATTCACCGAGAATCCGGGTTACCTCACGGCTAGGTACAAGTACAAATAAGGTACACAACCATTGGAAGTCCCATAACTATCCAATGTGGCCACAAAGATAACCACATAGTCAAAACCACAGTATGCAAACCCGTACCCATGTACGAGGAATCTAGGAGTAAGTTACAGCCCGCTCATTAGGCTACGCAATCCACCCCTCGGTGAGTTACACCCGTACATCGCATCAAGAGACTTGCACATGCACACCGCAAGACAAATCGGATTTACTTCCTAAATGGATTCCATCCGAGACGAGTTACAGCCGCGACGTTGCCTAAATGGCGCCCGACCCCATCTTTGTCTATACGCCGATGTGTTAACGGCTAGTGCAAATACGCCATCTTGATAATACGAGCCCACCGGGCGAAAGCCTAGTGATCTTGCCTATGTGGCATCACTAGAGGTGAATCGAAGGTAACATTTCCTACATGGCATTACCTCTCCACCATACCAAGCACGCGGATGTGTTAACGGCTAGTGGAGAAACGCCCTATAAGACCTCCACATGCACATCGCAATGATAGCTCAGGTGTGTAGAACATACCGAGAACGCCAATGTGTTAACGGCTAGTGGAGAAACGCCCTTGAAGACCTCCACATGAACATTGCAACGGTATTAAGTGTTCTATGCGATTTACCCCCTAATAGCCTAGGCCCACTCCGATTCAAGCATACCATAACACAATCAAGCCACACAGGCAAAGCGTCTCCGAACATTCAACCGGAACGAACGAGAATAACAATGATCACATCATAACACAATCAACAATTGCATATCTCAAATATACATGCATACAAGTAAGATGGTGATCATATCATAGTCTCATACACTTAAAACAAGTACTGGCATATCATACAAGTCATAAGAGGCCTTCGATTCTGATACGAAACAAAACTGCACTCAAATGGGAGAAATATCAATTTTGTACCAGACTAGTTCGCTACAGCGAACTCAAACAGAAGCTAAACTTCTTCAAATCCAGGTCAGTTCGCTACAGCGAACTCCAGCGAAGCCCCGATTCGCTACAGCGAAGGAAAGTTTGCTACAGCGAATAAATCAATTCAGCTCCCAGGTTTATTCGCTACACCGTTCGCTACAGCGAATCATTCGCTACAGCGAATGAAAGTTTGCTGCAGCGAACTCTGCAAAATCAGCAAAAATGCAGAACGCGTTTGGGGTTCCCAAACTCCAAAATTTCACATGCAATCATTCTAGATGGAGTAATAAGATATGGTAAAAGTACATACACGAATTACTACTAGAATAGAGTCTAAAACATGCATGAATAAGGATTATAGAACACATACTCTCAATCCCTTAATCCCTCACATTTACATAAACCCCAAAATGTTTTCCCCAAAGCAGTGGCGAAGCCAGAATAATTTCAAAGCCTGGGCAAAATTTTAAGGGCGACAATTCACATAAGTCGAAACTTAACTAATGGAACTTCGTAAAGTGAGAATTAAAAAACATAGGCAAACAAATTTAACATACAATACAAGTGAGAGTAATTACAAATTTGGCCAGGAGTAATAGGGAGAAAAGTAGTCGATTGTCTTCACTTAAAGCCTTAAGAACTTAACATAATCCACAACAGTGAAACTAAAATTCATGAAATTCTCACTAACCTAACAATAGTGAAACTAAAATCAAGTTCAAATTAAAACTAACCTAGTAACAACAAAACTAACGCATGATCCTGAGAACGTCGTGAATGATGTCGAGAACATTATTAATTTAAGAAAATCTAACAAAAAAACGATAATTTATATTTTTTTTTGAATATTTAAGGAAAAGAAGAGACATTTTTTATATTTTATAATAATAATTAAAAGAGAGTAAATAAAATTTAATATAAACTAAATTAATTAAATCAAAGAACATAATTTTAAATAACTAAATTAATTAAAATAACTAAATTAATTATAAAGTGTTAACTAAAATTCAAACTAAATAAATTAGGAGAATAATCAAGAATACATGGGATCATATAAAAAAAAAACCTAAAATTTCTCTAAAACTTAAATGAGAGTTAATTTAAAAAAGAAAAACCAACGGTACCATTTATCCATTTTCTTTTCCATTTTTTATTTTGGCATAGAAAAGAATATCATTTAATTTTTTTCAAAGCCTTTTATTTAGAGCCAATGTGTGCTTGACATATGGCAGTTAATATAATAATAATTAGAAAATAAAACCAAACCGTTTGATCACTTCTACGCACTAGATGAAACCACAAGCCACATGTACTGTTTATTTTCTTTTTCCCTTTCAATGTTGCCGTCAACCACAGTTAATCCACCCAAAATCAAAACTAATCCGCAACTTTTAAATTTTATTCTTTCTGTTTTTCTTTCTCAGCCTCTCTTGCTCCACCAAAATCTAATTTTTCTTCTTGTTCATTACATCTATTTCATCATCTTCACCATTTTAGATCCGTAGGACTGCCGGCATAAATTCCGACTAAAGCCAAAGCCCTTTTGTTTTCACCATCACCAACTTGCTTAGGAGGTTGTGGAGGATGGTGGTTGCGCTGGAAAGGAAGAGCAAGAGCCTGGGCAACTGCCCAACCTCGCCGGGCGTTGGCTTCGCCCGTGCCCCAAAGTCTCTATCTATGAGACTCACCTGATTAAGCTGGGGAAAAAGCTGCGAAAATCAGAAGAAGATGGTTGAATCAAGGATGCATGCAAGGTTGATGATGAAGTTGGAAATGGGTTCTCTTCTCTTTTCCTTCTTGTTTCACGTTCTCCCTCTTCTAGTCTCCACAAAATTCTGTTTTTTTTCCAAAGACAAGAAATGAACTCAGCCAAACAACCCCTTAAGAAATTTATGTCTAGTGCAATGACTTAAGTGCCCTTCAACTAAACTCCAATTACTAAGGTGCCACTTAGTCACATTCCAACTATCTAGAATTTCCACACATATATATATATATATATATATATATATATATATATATATATATATATATATATATATATATATATATATATATAATCTCTTGAAATAAAATTGGGACATTACAATTAATAAACTAAATATATTAAAATTAATAAAATTTATAAATTAATTCAATAAACTAAATATACTAAAATTAAAAAATTAAGAAACTAAAATTATAAATCTAATATTACTAAATAATGTAATTATAATTTAATTAATAGTTTACACAAATTCAAAATCAAAAGTAACAACAAAATAAAAACTAAATTAAATCAACAATCAGTCCGGGTCAGGAAACTCATCCTTATTTAGATTTTCCTCATCAGTCGGCGCAGAACCCTCCATATTTTGGTTTCCACCAAAAGATTGCATAAATTATCGCATTTGTGCCTCCATATCCGATTGTCTTTTCGCCATGACCTCCATCTCTCGCTGATGCTCATTCCGCATTACCATCATTTGGGCCTCCATTTGGGCTTTCAGTGCCGCTTCACGTTCCGTCGCCTCACGCCTCACCTCATTTACCGCCAATTGTCTTACAGTTTCTCTCTGTTCATTTGTTAAAGTTACAGGACGTGAACCTCCTTTCACGTCGAGAACTCTTTGATATAGAGTTCTATCATCGGGTCTCAAGGTGCCTTCCAAATTTCCACCACCAAAAAAACACTCGTTAGGCCCCTTGCCGCCAATGACTTTAGTCCAAAGATAAAAATCCACATTCGGATGAAGCGGCTCTCCCGGTCTTGGAGTATACTGAGGATTAATAGTCAGAAATTGTACAAGCAATGCCTAATAATCATCCTACACATAAAAAAAGTTAAATATAATTTAGTTGCCACATGAATTTCACGCCACAAATTTAGTTGCCACATGCCACATGCCACATGATTTTCACGCCACAACATCTCACATGCCATATGAAAATTATAACACCCCAATTCTACCTGTCGGAATTAATTAATAAATCAGCATTTTCATCAGTTCAGAATCGGCACTTTTATCACTTAATTCATATATATCAACACTTTATCGGCACTTCACAATTGCCACCAAATACATCACAATACAATTCATCGCTTAAAGAATACCGATAGCTTAAAAAAATAATACTGATAGGTTAACTAAATATAATACACAACTTAACCAAATAATACCGATAGCTTAACCAAATATAATACGGATAGCTTAACCAAATATAATATCCAACTTAACCAAATAATACCGATAGCTTAACCAAATATAATACGGATAGCTTAACCAAATATAATACAGATAGCTTAACCAAATATAATACCCAACTTAACCAAATAATATCGATAGCTTAACCAAATATAATACGGATAGCTTAACCAAATATAATACCCAACTTAACCAAATAATACCGATAGCTGTAACACCCCAAGTTCTACCCGAAAATATCATGCGAGAAATCAAAGTATTTTAAAAACTATCAACAAGCATTTGGGATATCACATTTACTTCATATAAACAACTCACAAACAGATACGTAGCACTTTAATCTCAGAGAAGCACAAAACAACTTATAACAACTCTTAGACAAACCAACTTCATTTTAATATGCAGCGGAATCATAACATTCGACTTTATAAACAAATCATCTTATTTAGTCGGAAACAACTTCAAACATCATAGTACTTCTCATTATCCAATTTGGAACTCAACAACTAAAACATGAACAACATATAAACAACAATATAGACAACCCCCGTGTGCTACGTATCAGAGCGACACACCAGCCGGGCACGATGAAGCTACAAACTTCCACAGCTATACTTGAGTATCTGCCCATTTTCCATGGTAGGGGAAACATCAGCACAAGGGGTGAGATATCAAACAGTATAAAGGAAAGTATGATAATAGATATAGCAAGATAATATCATACACAATTCACCACTTCTAAATATAAGCAATTTGCATCACGACAACAACATGGTTCATATATTCCAACTTATACACATATATCATTAATACATATATATTCACAGTCTCATCATATATGTTTCATTCACGTACATCATATCTACAACACATCAACAATCCATATCAAATGAATTCAACTTCACAAACTATGCATCCACACATCATAACAATGAATTGAATGCAACTCGATATACAAACTCGAATGCGACTCAAACTATACATATGCATGTGGTACCAATCGGAGCTTCAGCCCCCGTCACTAATTGCCCAATTCAGAGGCACAAGGCATAAGCCTTCGTCACTAGTTTGCCAATCCAGGCCGTCACAGAGTATGCATATGAAATGTGACTCGACAAACAAGACAACACAACATACTTATCACAATCACATATCGTCACAAGGCATAAGCCTATATCACAATCAATTACCATTTATACGAGGTAATTCACGTCACCATAATATTTCATCTTCACTTAGTCACAAAATCATCCTCACAAATATATACAACATCACGTATTCACAAAATCGTCACAAATATACAATTCACATATCATCAAGATCATTACAATTATCATCATGTTTCGGCACATCGGCACAATTACTCAATTTCACATATTAACACAGTCATCGCAATTATCATCATAACCCACTAAACTAACGACGGTATGATAGGATTCATACCATAAGGTTAATCGCATAACAGTGCACAATAATAATCATATTGGCAATCACAATATTATTCGCAACAAAGACATCCAAACCGAAATCACAATTTTTGGTCAATTCTCAAAATAATCTCAATATGCCAATATATCAAGTTAATCAAATCGACTTTCAATCATCAACTAAATCAATTAGAAATAATGTTAATTATCAAAACAACATCATACGCATAACAATATATTATTCTCAACTTGAATATTCACCAAAACACAATTACGGTCAATTTCTCAAAATACCGTAATTTACCGATAAACCAAATAATTGGTCCAAGTCCAAGTATATTCCAATCACACAGACTTATTGGAATTAATTCAACTAATAATTTAATTATCCAATTAATTATCAAATTATATTAATTTCAATTCAACTATTATATTTCTATTCCATTATTTTCCAATTCTACAACAAAACTCATTATTTCACTATCAATGGTTTACCCACCACAAACACAACATTCTAATAGACATAGCTTATCAATTGCACACAACTTATCACATTTATATCATCACATTCCAACAAATCATCAAATATCCAAAATTGCAACATAGAAGAACATGGATATCAAAGTATAGAATTAAACCCACCATAACATACTATCATACAACTCTTTAGCATGAAAGAATCACACCCTTACCTTGGCAAATATGGACTCTTTCACCATAGCTCTAAGCTTTTCTCCAAAATAAATCCTTCAAACATAATTTGGAGACACACCTAAAAACCAGTTCGGAAATCAGCTTATCAGACGAACTTAAAACCCTCAAAATCAAAATCGCTCAGGTCAGAACTTACCTCTATGAGTCAGGAACGTTATGTCAAAACCACGCGACGATCCAACGGTTGGATTGAGAGATACATCCGTTTTGCTAAGGTGACTCAATGCCGAAACTTGCTGCGAAAATGGGGTTTCTTCTAGCTTTTCTCTTCCACCATTGTTCTCTTCCCTTTTGCCTCTTTTCTCTTCTTCCTATCCTTTCCCCCAAATGAAAATGGTAACCTCTAAAACCCTAACCTTCTCTTACTATCTCACTTATGTCAATTGGGCTTAACCCACCAATCCATCCATTATGTTTCTATCACTTAGGCTCATTTAGTTATATCTCTCTAATAACTCAATTAAGTCAAACACAAACACTCACATAATTAAATACTTAAATAATTATTATATCACATAATAACTAAATAAATAAGTAATTATTAAAAACACCAAATAATATAATTACTAATATAATTAATAAAAATATTAATAAAAAATTGAGATGTTACAATAGCTTAACCAAATATAATACGAATAGCTTAACCCAATATAATACCCAACTTAACCAAATAATACCGATAGCTTAACCAAATATAATACGGATAACTTAACCAAATATAATACCCAACTTAAATAACTTACCATAGCTTTTTGTGTACGATCGTCAACAAAAGCTCCTGTTTTCTTTTTCCGAGTCCTCGCAACCAGCTCGGTCATAAGTGGTGGTCTATTTAATTCCTTAGTCTAAATAACAAAATAAACTATAATTAATAATATCAATTATTAATTGAAATTATAACTTTAAGAAGTGGTAATAATTATTACCAGACGTCGAACATGCTCAGCAGTGCTTATACTTCCAACAGCATTAAGGCAACCCCCTTTTCAGATGCTCTCATCTTCTTTGCATTTTCAGATTTGGCCGCAAACTCATCACTCTCCCAATATTTAAGAAGTTCTTGAAAGATTTCTTCTCCTATCCAACTGGGACGGATGCCATGAAGTTCCCAACGCTTTCTAACACATCGTAGCATGTCAGAAAGTCGTCTTGCAGTTCTGCCATAATAATGTTTTTTAATCTATCTCTCTTTCATTGGTTCCCACACACATTTTCCCTGCAATAAAAGTAGATAAAATAAAAGTTAGATAACTGTAGTGAAAAAGTCATTTAAATAACAATAACTTAAACAATAAATTAAGTATATCTGAAAATGCTTAAACCAATGTTCTCTATCCTCGCCCTTAACATCTTTAAAAGTCTTTATAAGTTTTTTATAATTCTGCTAAATTATAAAACTTATAACTTTGGCAGCAGTCCGACTCGGCGCGAATCTAAACAACATTAATTGAATTAACATTAATTATAAAGTTATTAAAAATGGAAACGTATACTTAAATAAAAATTGATAAATAAGAAACTTACGAGCTTCCTTCGGGCCTAATAAAAAATCTCCCGTCAATGATATGAATCTGACTCGGATCATCATCCCCTCGAAGATCGCTCCCATCCAACTCATCATCCGCAATCTCGTCCTCCGCCTGATCATCATCCTGTGGGGGAACATGTGGGGGATATGGGGTGGGACCAGTCTGTGTGAGAGGTGGAAAACTAGATCCTCCAGACTGCTGGAAAGATGGTGGGATCGGACTAGTCTGTGTGGGAGGTGGAAAACTAGATCCTCCAGTCTGCTGGAAAGATGAGGGACTAATCTGTGTGGGAGGTGGAAAACCAAATCCTCCGGTCTGCCGGAAGGATGGGGGCACATGTGTCTGATGGAAGGATGGGGGCATATGTGTCTGCCGGAAGGATGGGGGAAGCTATGTCTGTTGGAAGGATGGGGGCATCTGTGTCTGCTGGAAGGATGGGTAACCAGGTGGTGGTGGGGTAATAAAAGACGGACTTTCATATGGATACGGAGAGGAGAGTAGTGGCAGAAAAGCCTGAGTACTGGCCATGGACATACGATTAACCTGACTCTGCGGGGGAGGACATGTGGCCGACTGAGGTGACTGACATACTACTACTCGTGGGCGTTGGGACTTATTCTTACCACTATCATCAGCTACACCCTTACCTTTATCAGGTCGGGGTGGCATTTTACCTATTTATAGAGATTACACAATTAATATAAATATATTCAGCAAATGGTTCACTAAGTAAAATTATAAAAATATAATCTCAACAACACATATTCATTAACACATTCAATACACAGTTCATTAAGTGAAATTATAAAAATACATTTTCAACAATACATATTCATTATTCTAAATCTTCATGCTCTTCCTCCAATATAGAAGAATCAACTAGATGCCCCTCAACCATTGTATCAGACAAACTTGTAGTTTGTTCATCTGCAATCACATCATTAATTTGTTCCACTTCATCAACTTGGAAAGCAAGATCTTCTTCCACTAGATCGTCAGATTCAATATGACCCATTGGTTTTGTTTTTATGACAACACACCGCCCTTGTTTACGTGGCACAAATGAAGGATAAGGAACATAATAAACTTGCCTAACAATATGTGACAATACTAATTTTTTTATAACAAAAGTTAAAATATTTTTGTCTTAATATCTTTTTTGGTCTAGTATATTAACCTCAAAGTTCATTTTGATCTCTTAACTTAAAAAAGACTTATAATTCTTTAACTCTTCAAAACATATCATATAAGTTTTTTCATAGAAAAAATTAATTAAAAATAATCACTGAATTTATTAATAATTAGACAAAAATGACTAACATGGTACATTTTCAAATATTTAAAGGGCCAATATAAATATTTTATAAGTTAAAGAACAAAATGAATCATTGAGCTAACATACGAACCCAATAAAATATTAAACCAACAACATATTAAACTAATAAAAAAATTATAAAATCTTATAAATAAAAAAACTTTTATTTTAACAATTTATTATTTATTTAATCATAATAACTTAATTTAAAATAATGGTGAAATTATTAACTTTTAAATATATTATTATAAATTAAAATGAAACAAAATATATCTTCAAAAAAATATAAGCTATTTCTATAAAAGAAAAAAAAATTGACAAACAATATAATACTTTAAAATAAAATATTATAGAATTTAATAGCTATAGTGTTAATTCACAGTTTGTATTTAATATTTTAAGCTTAAAAAGTAAGTGTTATTTACACTTTTATATATCTTAAACTATAGGGTTAAATAAGTTTTTGGTCCCTGTAAATATCTCAAATTTCGTTTTTAGTCCCTATAAAAAAAATGTCGACATTTAGTCCCTATAAAATTACTTTTTTATTCACTTTTGGTCCCTGTAGAGGGACTAAAAGTGAATGAAAAAGTAATTTTATAGGGACTAAATGTCGAAATTTTTTTTATAGGGACTAAAAACGAAATTTGAGATATTTATAGGGACCAAAAACTTATTTAACCCTAAACTATATGCAAACTGCAATCAACGCTGCTATGCTACTTTCTTGTTATTGTCTCAAGTTTTAAAAGTTAGTAATATATATATTAATTAACATGTACATGTACTTAAATATTTGGGCCCTATTATATGAGGCCCTGTGCTGAGGAGTTGGTTGCATCGGCATAGGATTGGGCCTGGTTATAAGGGATATAATCTATCCAATTTATTTATTAAAGTATTTCTAATATTTCAAATAGATGAATATCCATCTATTCATAAAATTCAATGTATGCCAATTAAGCCATTTTAACATGAAAGTTAAATTAAATAAAGAGTGAAGTTAGCAATGTTAGCAATGTTGTTCTAATTTTTTCGAAATTGTTATAATAGTTTCAAAAAAATCAGAACATTGTTAACATTCATTATCGAAAAAAATTCACTAATATCAATTAATCTAACATGCAACTCCTCTTAGATTATTTTTCATATTTACAATAAAGTGACTACTATTTAATTTGAAGGGACTTGGGTTTGAGACCCGTCGGTACCAAAATTTATGTATTTTGTTTTAAATTTATAATTGTTTAATATTACTATAAATCATGTGAATTATTTGTCACTAGTGTACATTGGCATAATGGTAAAGGCATAGGATGTGACTTAAATGTCTTGAGTTCAATTCCTTCTCAAAACAAATCTTATCTTTTTTATATCTTAAATCGGGTCCTTTTTTTTGTAGAGGACTAATTTGGGTTCTGTAATTTTTTTGAGGGACCAAAATGGGTCTTCACTCTTAAATAAATTCATTGCAAATCAATTAAGCAATTTTAACGTGAATGGCATCATTAATTTTTTCCAAGGAGAAAACAAACCACTCTCTAAATATTAAATTAGATATACTTAGGTACTTTAGTATATTATCTAAAAGGATTTAATGGAAATACACCGAAGTGTAAAGCACTTTTACATTGTCAGTAAAATTCAAACCGTTAATTTTTGTATTTTTTTTAAAATTATATATAAAATATTTATTTTTAAGGGTTGTGATGCACTGACCGTGTAAAAAAATTTACACTGACAGTGCACTATCTTTAAACTCTATCTAAAATAAGAAAATTGTTTATAAAGAAGCAAGTTATTGTTGATTTATGTACTGGTTATATTTTGTACATCCAGGGCCGGCCCTGGGCCAGGGCAAGCAGACCCACAGCCCAGGGCCTCAAGAAAATTGGGGCCTCAAATTGGGGAGGTGTGATTAAAAAATTATAATACCGAAGTTATAAAATATATTTTATTTAGCGAAAATAATGTTTACTTAATTGCATGTAGCCTAGTGGAACAGGCATTGTTTTGGGTATTTATAGTCAGCGGTTCGATCCTCAATGCACTACAATACATGTTTTCATTTCAACTGCCTGTTTTTATTACAATTTATTTTACAAGAACATTTGATTATTTTAATAGCTTTTTCAGTCTAAGTTTTCAATTCTCCTTTACCACAATATTTCATTATTTCAATAGCTCTCAATCTAAATGAGTTATTTCACAAATTTTCAATTTCTTTTTTGCTGTTACAAGAACACTTCATTATTTCAATAACTCTACCAATCTAAATGTGTCTCTAGTAATTACATAACTATTTTGTAAAAATAAATATTTTTTAAATTTTAATTTTAAAATAATTTGTATATAATCAATTGAAATTTATAATAATATTTTAAATTAAATTTTACATTAACGACTATTTAGTAAAAATTTTAGAGACCATTTATATATTATAATTAAATATTTAAAAATTTACTGTATAATTAACTCATTTATTATTATTTTTTGTTAGAAAGTCTTGTTTACAATTACATTGATATTTTTGTTGTTGTTTGAAACACTCAAAACTTCACATTTTTTTATTTTGTTTTTGAGGTTTTTTTCATTTTGAAAACAAATAAAAATAATTTTTTATTAGGGGTATATTTTTTTGTTTGCCCCGGGCCTCCAAAAGGTCGGGACCGGCCCTGTGTACATCCATACTATTTGATTATATATATATATATATATATATATATATATATATATATATATATATATATATATATATATATATATATATATATATATATATATATATATATATATATATATATATATATATATATGAGAAACAAAAAATATTGTGAGAAACAAAAAATACCAAGAAATTGTCTAATTTTATTGCCACCCTTACTCATACTGCATATATAATATTTTGTTTCTTTTTTTTTTTTTCACACTTTAATTTTTAAGAGAAAGAGACTCTATAACACTTTGAACCAGACGAAATCTCTCCAATAAACTAAAGAATATGAATTGATATGAATAAGGATTTAAAATATAAGGTATTTCAAATCCATATTAAATTATAAGAGAAATTTTATGAAACATAGAATAAAATAAGGAAGGGAGTTCTCAATACAACCTCTTCTCTTTTATTATTTTAAATCTATATGATTACATCAAATAAAGTGGATCTCGTATAAATTTAATATGACTCATAATTTTTAAATATGGATTTTAAATTTCAAAATCATTTTAATACTAATTGGTTCTTTTAATTAATATATATATATATATATATATATATATATATATATATATATATATATATATATATATATATATATATATATATATATATATATATATATATATATATATATATATATATATATATATATATATATATATATATATATATATATATATATATATATATATATATAGGGGACGACTCAAGTGAGAAGACTTGGTTATTATGAGAAATGAGAACAATGAATCACGACCATTAGATTTGATTTTAATGGACTGGATTGGTTTCTCCACCATTTATTTTAAAATCTAATGGTTCGGATTCATTCTCATATTGTCATATAAATATGTCATTCTCATATGATATGCCATATATATATATATATATATATATATATATATATATATATATATATATATATATATATATATATTAAATTTTAAATTTTAAATTTAATTTGAAATTATAATTGATATTCTTTGAGTTTGAATTTTTTATTCTTTTTAATCACATTATGAAAAAATACCATGGCTGAGGCCGTGTTTTGATTTTTATAATAGGACTCTTACTAAGTGACGTGGAGCTCAAAGAAGTGACACTAATGCAGATTGAAACACTGTTATAAAATAATAATAGAAGTTTGAAGGACTTCAAGCCAATGCCATATCCAAAAGATTATGTTGTTTTCTGTATAGGAAATAAGCTACTTTGTGGTGAGCGTCAATATGATGTTGGTGGTCAGAGAGAAATTTATTTAAAGTTGCACTCTTCTCTTACATGTAATGAGACTTATGGCTAACAGTTGTTTAACATATATTATTCATATTCATTAAATTAACAGTTTTGTCATATCGCTCACTTTTGTAGATGAGCAAAGACGCATTTTTAATGAAATCATGGATGCTGTAGAAAAGCAACAAGGCGGGGTGTTTTTTTTATATGGCTACGGTGGGACTGGTGAGACCTTTATGTGGAACACTTTATCAGTAGCACTTAGATCAAAGAAAAAAATTATGTTGCCAGTTGCCTCCAGTGGGATTGCAAGTTCGTTGTTACTAGGTGGATGAACAGCTCATTCTAGATTTAAGATTCATGTTCCAGCTTTAGAAACTTTTGTTTGCAACATTAACAAAAAAGATGATCTTGCCGAGCTTCTAAAGATGATAGATCTAATCATATGGGATGAGGCTCATATGGCTAACATGTTTTGCTTTGAGTCTCTCGACAAATCCTTAAAAGATATTATGAGTGGAACTGCACATGTATCTGATAAATTTTTTGGAGGTAAGGTTGTTGTCTTTGGTGGTGACTTCAGACAAATTCTACCTGTTATACCAAGAGTTTCTAGATTTGATATTATCCATGCAACAATCAATTCTTCTTATATTTTGGATCATCGTAGAGTGTTAAAACTAACAAAGAACATGCGCTTGCAAACTGGTGCAACCACTTCTACTATTAATGAAATTATGAGCTTTTTTTAGTGGATTTTAACTATTGGAGATGGGAGATTGTGTGAGCCAAATGATGGTTATTCTGAGATTTGTATTCCATATGAGTTTTTAATTTCAAATTTTTCTGATCCTATTAAGGCAATTGTTGAGGATACATACCCTGATCTCATTCATAACTATATTCATTCCAACTATCTTCAAAGTCGTACAATTTTAGCTTCAACAATTGAAGTGGTTGATGATATCAACCAATGCATCACAACCCTTCTTCCAGGTATTCAACTTGCACTTTTTCCAACAAATTTAGTATAATGGTCAAAACCTGGTCATATATGGTGTTTAGTCAATAATTATATTTACGATTGTTGTAGGAGAAGAGAAATAATACGTTAGTAGTGATTGCATTGATAAGTCTGATGCTACTAACTTTGATGCATATGAGCACGTCACACCTGATTTCCTAAATGTCATTGAAGCTAAGATCATTTCTGGAAAAAATATTGGTAACACCGTTTATATTCCTAGAATGTCTTTGTCCCCTTCACAGTCACCATGGCCATTTAAATTGGTGAGACGCTAATTTCCAATTATTGTTTCCTTCGCCATGACAATTAACAAGTCTTAAGGGCAATCTCTAGACCATGTTTTTTTTGTATTTGCCAAAGGAAGATTTTAGTAATGGTCAATTATATGTGGCTATCTCTAGAGTGAAATCCAAAAAGGGATTAAAGATTCTTATTTATGACAAAGATAGAGAACCAATGAGTACTACCACTAATGTTGTATTCAAAGAAGTGTTCCAAAATGTTTGAAAGGTGTGTTATTGCGACATCTCTTTACTCATTCCATGTAAAAATTAATTTGCAAAGGCCATTGTTATACTTTATAACATTTTAATTTTCTTTTCCAGGTACAACGTTTCACTTCATTTTGAAGATTCGTGTTACAAGTCTATATACAATGATATAATTGTTTGTAACACATCTCTGTTTTTATTTCTTCTTTTGATACCATCCATATATAATGTAATTAACGCTCATTGATGTGTTTTCACATTATCAAAACTTTTTTTATTATTGTATTATTATATGATTGTTACTTGAAGATTGTCAAATACTATGATTTCTTTGGGTCATTTAGACAATATAAAAAATACATTACCAGTGCGGGAGCACAGGTTTCTTAATTACTAGTTTTTCTTTAAAAAGTTTATAGACTTTTTTTTGAATAAAGAAAGTATTATATTACCAAAAACAAATGAGTACATAGCCGATTCTAACATCCAGGCTTCAATTCGACAAAACTGATCCGAAGATCTAAGCACCAAACGACAAGAAGAAGCTCCTATTATAGGATTTTGCTAAATGATTATTAGTTCCTGCTCTACACAATACCACATCAATGATGTCTCTACTAAAATGCAAGTCAGTGGTTTTTGCTGAAAAATAATACGTTTTATAGCTGTCTAAATAGCATACACAGTCTCTATCAAGGCCATCTTTAATAGCTTTTTCCTGCATCCTTTGCCTCGGGTCATATAGCTCATCTTGGCCATCTCCGTGTCCCAGCCCCCCGGATTGTGACTAATGTTCATCCATGCCAAAGATTGATTCCAAATTTTCTTAGTTTTTCCACATTCAAAGAAAAGGTGGTTGCATCTCTCTTTGTTTCCACAGTAAGCACTTTTTTATCAATAGTAATTCTGAAACGTGTTAAGCGGTCTTTTGTCGGGAGTCTCCCTTGACAAGCTAGCCAAAGGGTGAATATTTCTATAGGTCTCGTGTAGTTCTCATAGAATATATTCCTCCATAGAACAATTGGCTTTTCCCTTCTTAACATTTGGTATACCTTTCTTGTTTCGTATCGACCAGTAGTTTGAAAAATCCACTATTCAACAGAATTAATAAGCCTATTGTAACACCCTTCTAAACCCCCGTAGAATATTAAATACATTCAGAGTAAAAACATGTACAAGGGTATTACAACTCCAAAAGAAATAAAACATCAAATCATGTCATGCCTTTTAACGAACATAAATAATATTATTCAGTAAACATGTTTAACATAACGGAATAGTTCATAATCTGAATAACATAAAACATCAGTATCCAACACAAAAATTCTCCAACTCATGATCCAACCAAAACTTATTCAAACAATTGAGAGAAGAAATTTATCAATAACTCGAAAATAACTAAACATTCTCCATTGTTACAAGACCAGAGCATGACACGGACACGAAACTAGAAGACTAGCCTACAAGCTATACTCACCAAGACAAATGCTTCTACTCCTCAATATGAAAATGGTCAACAATAAGGGTGAGACATCTCATAATTAAACTATATTATAAGTTCATAACGACAAAATATCATAAGCAGGTTATTCACCCAACTGCAACATATTTAGATTTCAGATTATTCACCAACAGTTACGAAAATACAATCAAGTACATCACCACAAAATAACACTGGAAATCTTCCAATCATGTTATAACAACATATATGCAAATGCAATGACACTATGCATGTGGTACCAATCATGAGATTAACCCATCTCACTGATCCATACACCATTGGGATACGTCTACCGCCAACTCACTAATTCCACAAAATAGGAATTAGCTACCGCTGATCCAAACACCACCGGGATACAACCACAAAATGTTTATGAATGCATGCACAATATACTGCATTCTACTCATCAACACCTATTAAGATGAACACCATCATCATAACCTAACGCACCAAAACAACACCGAGTAATGCATTCATATTTCAGCACCGTTCAAATAAATCATATTATACATAAACCACACCGAATACAACATCAACAGAGCAGTTTCATTTCCACAACACCACTGAACTGTTAAATTTATCAGTTATGCATACAATATACAAATCACCATCATAAATTAAAAATTGGGATTTTAAAAATAAAATCGAGCTACTGCCTGTCCCACCATTTTATTTTATAAAATATTTAATTATCTTTACAATGCTCAAAATAGAGCTTAAAACGGCTATATGGTTTGAAAAATATGAATTTTTAAAATATTTTTGAAAAAGTGTCAAGTGTAACCGGTTACAGCAGGGAGCCTACCCGGTTACGCCTTTACGTAACTCTATTCGCTATTTTCAAAACTCAGCTGTAATCAGTTACTGCATGGAGGGTAACTAGTTGAAGTACTTAAAAATGCCCAGATTCCTTATTTTTCAACGCGGTAACCGGTTACGGCCCCGCTGTTACCCGGTTAGAGCGTACTCAGTAGCATAAAAACACAATTCCAACAACACTTTCTCATCTCCAATCCAATCAAATTCGCACCAAACTCAATACATCACCAAAATAGAATCAATTCACACATTTTAACATACTCTTAACACACTTAGGGGTCAATTAGCATCACACATGTTCCATAATAATTTAAACTCATCAATGTCATCCAATTCGACTCTACATTCCAATTTACCTAAACCTAACATACATCTAATTGAACTAACAACCTACATAATCAATCCTATCATCATTAAATTGATAATATAGGCTAAATGGATTAGTCACCCCTTACCTTAGCCAAAATTCTTGATAGCTCTTCTCTTCTTCCTCTTGCTCTTTCACGTTCTTCTCTTCTTCTCCTCTTTTGGATTTCTATTTCTCTTCTCACAATTTTCCTTATTTTATGAAAATACAAATTCCACTTTAGTAAAAGGCTTACCACTTAACACCTCCCTTTTTTACTAATTGTCACACCGACCCAATGACTTTATTTTCATAATTCCTCCAATAATTCATTAAAATACCAATTAATCCAAATAATTAAATTAAATTGCAATTAAATTAATAATGAAAATTATGGGGTGTTACAACTCTCCCTCACTAAAAGATTTTTCGTCCTCGAAAATGTACCTCAAGTGAAGAGTTCAGGATAAGAGTCCTTCATCTGACGCTCCAGTTCCCAAGTAACATTTCCACTTGCTGGTCCTCCCCAAGCTACTATGACTAATGTTATCTCTTTACCACGTAATTGCTTCAACTTCCGGTCTTCAATCCTCATAGGCAATGCCTCAACGGTCAGGTTATCTTTCACATGTACATCATCCACTTGGATCACATGAGAAGGATCTACAATGTATTTCCTCAATTGAGACACATGAAACACATCATACAAAATAGCAAGCATCGGCGTGTTTACCCAGAAAAATGGTAAACAAGCGCTAGTTTCCTTTTTAAAGGTTACTTTTGCGGAATCAACTAGAATATTCCAGGACTAATTGCTTTTATTTATCTATTACGTGTATCTGGTTTGTATTAAATGCAGTAATAACTTTAAAGTAAAAGTAAACAACTGAAATTCAAGACTTTAAAGTAAATGAAAACGATAAAATGCAGTAAATATGCACTGAAAGTAATGCGTAATGTAAAATGATTGCATAAATTAAATTGGTACGCATACATACATTCCAAAGTTGCACTCGTCACTCATTATTGCACAGAGATTTGAGTTTACTTGTGTTTTTGTAGAAAATGCGGACCCTCAACTGTTCCTATGGAACTTGCTTAAATAGTAAAAATAAAATAACTACTACTAACGGTCGACTGATTATCAGCCAACACGTGTCTTCGACTTGCAATATCTTCAACTGTGAGGCTTCCACGCGTCCTGTGAAAACTGCTAGAAAACTGCTTGAAACTGCTTCTTTTAACTTCTGATGCCCTCCGTCTTCAGAGCTATACTTAAACAAAACGCCTAAGTTTTGTGTTTATTCTAGTCGAACATGTATGGTACATTAACTAATTCTAGTCGAACCTTGGCAATGATGATCTATTGGTAGTCGAACGTTAGTCTTGACTAAACAAAACCATTTAATCAGACTGCTTTGCCTTAGATTCTTTAATAATCTCATCTGTTTCAGAGACCATTTACCATTATTTAGCAAGTCGAAATCCTAGGGTAACAAATTGCCCCCCAAGCGACTTCTTTCGACTGATTTCAAAAAAGAGAAAGATGGCGTTTCATTTTCCTCTCAGGTTTCGACTTTTGATTTCTTTTTACGCCATGATTACTTTTGTCTTATTAACCTATCCAACACTATTAGTCGTTCTTCGTCTAACTCTACCAATTCATCTAACATCTTACTCTAGTACTCCTCTGTCGAAAGATTGTCTTGTCATTGAATTCTAGCCGACTGTAGATGAATTTCTGCAGGCAACACAATGTCATGCCCAAAGGTCAAACGAAATGGGGTAGTGTTTATTGCTTCCTTTGGTGATGTTCTACAAGCCCAAAGGATTTGGTCGAGTGTTTGATGCCAGTTTCTTGGCTTCCTCCCTACATGCTTTTTTATCAAGTTTATAATAACTTTATTAGCGGCTTCGACTTGACCATTAGCCTGAGCATAATAAGGGGTGGATGTTAGCAACTTAAATCTTGTATCTGCTGCAAAAGCTTGCATCTTTCGACCAATAAAGACTGATCCCTGATCAGTAGTGATAGTTTCTGGAATCCCATATCTGTAAATAATATGATTTTGTATAAACCTAATCACTGCTTCTTGATCAGCATTAACCAGGGGGATTGCTTCTATCCATTTAGTAAAGTAATCTATTCCCACTAAAATGAATCTTTGTTGTTTAGAGGATGCAGGTTTGATTTCTCCTATTAAATCCAAAGCCCACCCTCTAAAAGGCCAAGGTTTGACAATAGCATGCAACTCACTGGCTGGAACGTGTTGAATTCCTGAGAATTTCTGGCACTCTTGGCACCCTCTTGCGTATTCAATACAGTCCTTTAACATTGTCGGCCAATATAAGCCTTGTCTAAACAACAACCACTTCATCTTATGGCCCGACTGATGAGCTCCACAAACACCACTATGAACCTCTGACACAGCCAAATATGCTTCAGCTTCACTTAAGCATTTCAACAATACGCCTTCATCTGTTTTCTTGTATAAGTCATTTCCCAATATCACATAGTTTAGAGCTCTGTATTTAATCTTTCGATCAGTTCCTTCGACTGGGTTATTTAGGTATTGGACCAATGGATTTCTCCAATCAGAAACTGTCATATTGTCGATGGCAAAAATTTCCAAGGCATGCAAATCTTTACTTTTAACTTTGTCTTTGTTTCCTACCCCCCCCCCCCCAAGTTTTGACGTCGACAATTGTCCCAATTTGTCTAATACTTCACGAGTTTCCTTCTCTTTGATATCGACCATATCTTCTAATTTACTTTTAGAAACTCGATAACTAGAAGCAATCTATGCCAACTCATTGGCAACGTAATTATCAGATCTTGGTACATGCAAGATCTCAACATGTTCAAATTTCTCTAACAAGCGTACTACTATTGCATAGTATACTATTAGATTTTCTTTGATGCATTTATACTCTTTCTTGATTTGTCGAATCACAAGTTCAGAGTCACCTCGAATTTCAACTCGCTTTGCCCCCAAATCTATTAGGGCTTTTAAACCAGTTATCAAAGCTTCGTATTCGACCTCATTATTATAGCATACATCCTTCATTTTATAGTGGAACTTTGTTGGAAGTCCTTGAGGAGAAATAATCAGGACTCCAATGCCTGGTCCATTTTTATGACTAGAACCGTCAAAAAACAACCTCCAGTTAGTTTGATCGACCAAATTTGCTGAAAATTCAACTAACCCATGTTCGACTATAAAATCGGCCACGATTTGTCCTTTCATAGCTTTTAAAGGAACATATGTTAAGGAAAATTCAGTTAGCGCTAAGGCCCATTTACCAATTCGACTATGCAAAATTGGTTTAGACAACATATGTTTAATAACATCAAAATGAGAGGACACATACACATCAACAGGCTTTATATATTGCTTAAGTTTATTACATGAGAAATACAAGCATAAACATAATTTTTCAATATCATTATACCTAGTTTCAGCATCCACTAAGGTTCGACTTAGATAATATATAGCTCTTTCGACGCCATTATCATCCTCTTGGGCTAACATACTCCCAATCGTCAAACCTGATGTAGCTATGTACAACTTCATACTTTTTGTCCTATTGGGGGGTAACAGAATAGGAGGCTTAGTTAAATAAGCTTTTATTTGGTCGAATACCTGTTGATGTTCTTGCTCCCATTTGAATTGATCTTGATTCTTGAGCTTCACAAGTGGTGAAAAGATCTTCGTTTTGCCACTTAGATTTGAGATAAATCTCCTCAAGAAATTAATCTTCCCCAACAATGACTGGAGTTGTTTCTTTGTTTCTGGCGCCTTCAGCTCCAAGATTGCTTTCGTCTTGTTCTAGTTTATCTCAATACCTTTCTTGTGAACCACGAAACCCAGGAAATCCCCTGCATGGACACCAAAAGCACATTTTAAAGGATTCCTTTTGAGTCCATATTTCCTCATTCTTTCAAAAGACTATCCAAGATGGTCTAAGTGACCATTCTCAGAGTTAGATTTTATTACAATATCATCAATATAAACCTGCATAAATTTGTTAATAAAATCATGAAACATGGAATTCATGGCTCGTTGGTACGTAGCTCCAGCATTTTTTAAACCAAAAGGCATTACTACCCATTCATAAGTTCCCAAAGCACCTGGGCATCGAAACGCCGTCTTAGGTACATCTTCGTCAGCTATAAAAATTTGGTTATAACCTGAATATCCATCTAATAAGCTGAGATATTCAAATCCGGCTGCGGAATCGACTAACATCTCAGCAACAGGCATGGGATATTCATCTTTTGGGGTAGCCTTATTTAAATCTCTGAAATCTATGCATATACGAAGACTACCATTTTTCTTTATTACAGGCACTATATTAGCTAACCATTCGACATACCTCGCAGTTCGAATAAACTTGCTTCGCAGCAATCTTTCAATTTCTACTTTGATTTTTTCCATAACCTCTGGCGCAAATCTTTTAGGAAGTTTCTTGATAGGTTTCTTTCCTGGGTTTAAAGGTAATTGATGTTCTACCACACTTCGACTTAAACCAGACATTTTATTGTAATCCCATGCAAAACAATCTTTATATTCTTTCAAAAGTCGAATCAAATTGGTCTTTTGACCACTTGTAAGTTTTGTACTTACATAAGTAGGTCTTTTAGTGACTCCGTCACCTAAATCAATTTCCTCAAGAGGATCCTAAGCTTGCATTCTTTTTACTGATCCTAATGGATCCATTTCGAAGTCCAAAGGTTCGTCATCGTATATCCCATCAAATCTTTCGACCTGGTGATCGACTTCTTGATTGTTTTCACTTTTTACCATCATGGCCTCAATAGCCATATTTTTCTCCGGTTCGGCTTCTAAAGCCGTTTTTTTCCTTGTTTTCGGCCAAATAAGTCGTTATTCGAGCCAGGTATTCTGACTCAGTGGTCATCATCTTTGACTGTTGTCCTCTGTTCTGGAGGACTTTCATGATTCAATGGTTCATTGGGATCTTCCTTATTCCAAATGAAACCATAATTTGGGTCCAAGTTCAGATACTTAGACACGCTTTCATCAGAAGAATACACCTCTTCTGCTTTGTAGCAAGGGGCTACATTTGCTAGATGCTGGTTGAAATGCCTGCGACCACTCTCAGTTTTGTAATAGCTTTGGTCAGCCTCAACATTTTCCACTATACCATCTGGCCTCCAAATGGCCACACGCTGATGCAAAGTAGAAGGGACTGCCCCTATGGCATGGATCCATTCTCGACCTAGGAGTAATTTAAAATTAGCTTGAGATGCAGTTACCATAAAGATGGTTGACCTGACAGTCGAACCTACAGCCAATTTTACCTAAATCACTCCAAGTATTCCACTTGTTTTTCCCTCATAATTAGACAACACCATATTATGGGGCCTTAAATCTTTGTCAGACTTACCCACTTTCTGAAGTGAAGAATAAGGCATTAAGTTCACAGCAGCCCCACCATCGACAATTGGAACACCATCTACCTTTGCCCTTATGAATAAAGGCTTCAAATGATACATTATTCCTCGACCTGGCCTCTCAAACACAGCCTTTTGTTCTTCCACTACTCCTTTTCCCATTACATAATAACAAACAGGCGTTTCTTCCACATTTTCGTCTGGAAGAAAATCATCTTCATTCTCAAACACCTCAGATATTCTGTCGAACTCTGCTGGAAGTACAGATACAATTCCACAGTCAATTAACAACTCATCTGACTCTATGTCAAAGTTGTCGTCGACCTCTTCGTCCGACAGTGGAGAATACTCAGGCTCTTTTCCTGTATTGAGAGTCGGAGCATCATCGTCAACTAGTTCTTTGATGAGTTTCTTTCCCAGGATCATTCCTGCAGCCAGTCTCTCATTTGCCACTTTGGCCTGTTCCTCAGTCAATTTCCTCTAAAAAGGTTTTGGATGATAATGGGAAAAACCTGCCTGCATCATCTTCGAGCTTTCCTGCCCATTCTTATGACTTCGCTGGTAACGCCTCCATTGCGTTCGAGTCATAGGATTCTTTCCTTTGTAGTTTGGAGATATGTAATCTTTCCTCTTAGATCCACTATCAGTCCAAGAACCTTTAGCATTTGCTCCAACACTTTGGATCTGCCATTTTGGACGTTTGCCTCCTCTGAAGTTAATGGGCTTCACCCACTTATCCTCAGGGACATCTGTCTTGGGTCGAAAAGTCTCTGGCTTTTCGAATAGCTTCCTGTATTCTCCAGCCCTTCGACCACTGTTTTCACCTGTATACATGAAGTGGCGATTCTTACCTCGACGAGGGTCAAACCTCACTCTGTTTGCAGCATCAACATTGAAAACAGCATCACATTGTAGCGGTAAAAATGTGACTCGAGCGTTTTCGCGCGCTCGAAGTACAACAGAGTCGCCACCGAACTTTATTTATTCCAAGAAGGAAAGGGAAAATATCGATAAAACCCACAAAGAAAAATGAAACGGATAAGATGGTCGTTCGTAACCAAATTAGGGTTCGGGAGTCGGTTAAGCAAGGGGAAGGTATTAGCACCCCTCACCTCCATCGTACTCGATGGGACCCATTTAGTTAGTTTTGTGTTTGAGTGTTAGCGTGATGTATGTGTTCTTTAATTTATTAATCGAGAAAAGGTAAAAGAAAAGATTTTTAGGTTTTTTATTATTGTGAAGAAAAAGAAATGATTTTTTATTATTGTGAAGAAAAAGAAAAGATTTTTTTTTATTATTATGCTCGCCAAGACGTTTGTATCTTGTGCCTACGTATTCCCTAGTGCAATGGGAAAGTCAGAGCAATCGTAGTTCGGGCGAAGAACCACGAAAAGTTTTGTTGGTTGATTTTAGCGAGAGGTACTCAATCGCTTTCAAATGGAAATACTACGCGCACATGGATATGAGATCACTACAAGAATGGATGACTAAATCAAGATAAGACATGATTTTGGCCATCATCGCATTCGAGTGGAAGATATTCGATATTCGCATGTGGAAGTATGTTCGTATTGAAAATCGGATAAGTGTCTCGTTTATGAAAAGAGTTTTAAAAGCCATAAGGCAGAAAGGTTTGAATGAAATTGAAGTTGTGTTTTAAAGGGACATTTAGCAAAGGATTGAGCATAGGTGTTCACCTAGCGCGTCTTTACCCAAGGTATTGAACAGGAGCGAGCCCCATTGTCACTTGTTGTCCAAGTTAATTAATGTATTTTAATTCAAAAGATCAAGGTATTCAAGAGGTGTGCACTTCTTGTCACAGGATCTTTCGGTTTGATTAATGTGTTTTGATTCGAAAGATCAAGGTATTCAAGAGGTGTTCACCCCTTGTCACAGGATCTTTCGGTTTGATTAATGTGTTTTGATTCAAAGGATCAAGGTATTCAAGAGGTGTGCACTTCTTGTCACTTGATCACTTTGATTTTATTAAGAAATTTTTTATTTAATGTTTTAATCCAAAAGAATCGAGGTATTCAAGAGGTGTACACTTCTTGTCACTCGATCTTTCGGTATGGTTTAAAGAATTTTTGTAAGGAAGAAAACTCGACGTTGGATCGAGAAGTTATTTGACGACTTGGCGTTGGACCAATGTATATTGATTTTTTTTTTGAGATTAATCTAAAATTTTTGGTATTTTTAATATAGAAATATAAGGTCTAAAATAAAACATTTTTGTTGAAGTTTAAATATATATTAGAAGATAAAAGAAAGTATAAAAACTAACATATTAAAATAAAGTACAATAAAGAAATCTAATGGGCCAGGAGGGGTATTAAACCCGGACAGAGGGGGTAAGGCCCAGAAGAGAAAAAAAACTGTGAGCAAACAGAAAAACGGGCCAGACCGGGTTAGATCCAGACCCGCTAAACTTCCAATAACAACATACGGGTTCACAAAAGAAGAAACCTAATTCCTCTCGTTCTCATCTCGATTTTGTCTCTCTCTGTCTCGTTTTGTGAACAACAAACAACCACCAAAGAAACAAACTCTCTCACCGACTCTCGCTTCTGCTCTCTCTCACGGTCTCTCAATCGATTTCTCTCGCTCAGTCAATCTCTCAGTTTCGCGAAGAATACAAAAAAATCAACAATAAATGGCATGGTAAATCACAGCACAACAATAGAAACTGAATATAGTCATGAAATCATCAAAGCAACAACAAATACTACAAGAATAAGTGCAAACAACAACAACAATTTCAACGAGAAAAAGAGATGTTACGCTTGATTGTGGTGTTGTATGTGACAGGTTGTTGAAGCTGCTTCAGTTATGAGTTGTTGCTGCTTCTGTGGGAACGTTGTTGCAGAGCGTGCGGTTTGTGATAAGGGAGGTTAGGTTTTGAAGAGTGTATGGAGGTGGGGGAGTGATTCGGTTTTGGCAGGTGTTTAGAGGCTGAAGATTTGAGTTTACGAAGAGTGAGTGTGGTTCTATTTTGGTTTGTAAAGTAACAGATGAAGATGAACAGAAGGTGGAAACTGAGTGTCGTCGTATGTGAATGATGATTGAAGGCTGAAAGTTGAAGGTTATGTGGAGTGAGTTCTTGGCAGAAGTTCTTTTTTCGGTTTTCTTTTCAGAGTTTTGTTATGATTTTTTTTGTGTGACTTTTCTTTCTTTCTTGCTGTTACTTCTGTTTTTTATAGAGAAAAATGAAATGGTTTTGGGGGGAAATTGGGGATGGATTTTTGAACACTTTTGGTAGTCTGATCTTTTGCTTTTTGATTGCAGGGATTGTATGCTCATTTTGGTGAAAATTTTGGATTTATTGGAGCAGCTATTAAGCAGGAGAAAGAGCAGACTATGCAGCATTTTTTGGACTGTAATGGCATGGATAGCAAGATGGAGCAGAGGCGTGGCATGAAGAAAGTGAAGACCTTTTTTTGTTTAATTTCTGTACTATATTTTTTTTGTGTAAAAATGGGCTTCTAACTAAATGGGCCTAGATTAATAAAAACTCTCTCTTTTTTTGTTATATACTCTTTGATTATTAAAAAAAACCTAAATAAAAATCTAAACCTAAAATAAAATAATAACAAAAATTAATCTATAATTATCTAAAATCTATGGAATCTAAAAAATAAGAATTCTAAAAATGGTAACTCGAATAAAAATATGCAAAGATGTGAAAATGCAAGTTATTTTTATCGACTTTATCAAAAGTATATTTTTCAAAATATGCAACGATGCGATGTTTAAATGATGAATATACATGAAATAAAATGGGACAAGCCAACTATGAATGAAATATGCGGGTCAAAAATTGGGGTGCGACAGATGCCCCTATTTAAGTTTCTTCTATCGGAGATGTGAAGAGACTTAAATACAAAGTACACAATTTTTGTCCTTCATTTGCAAATGAAATGCAATGCATGGACCTTTTTTTATTTATTTTGAATGCAATATGATATGACACAGACTCGATTCTCTGTGGGGAATAAGATAAACTAATGTTGGATAGACTTGGAAAGGAGAGATAAAACTCTGGGTAAAAAGACAGTAGAAGCGTCTAAGAGTGACATTAGATGGAGAAAAACACCTTATTGTGGATTGTGACATCCAATTATTGGCTTTGGATGAAAACAACGACTCATATCAGCTAATGTACTGGTAAAGGCAAAGAAGACCATCGACTTTAGCTAATGTACTAAAGATGGAAATGAGATCTCTTATCAACTAATGTACTGATAAAAGATGAAAAGGATACACGACTTTAGTTAATGTACTAAAGAAGGAAAAACGATTATATCATCAGTTAATGTACTGAAGATGTGAAACAAATCGACCTGCATTAGTTAATGTACTGATGAGGGAAACAAGAGGGAATTGTCATCAGCTAATGTACTGACGAAAGGAAATCCTATACCAGTTAATGTACTGATAAGGAAAGAAGAAAGAGGCTCACGTCAATTAATGTACTGACGAAGAGAAGTCCTATACCAGCTAGTGTACTGATAAGGAGGAAACAACCATGATCAATCGTCGGCTAATGTACTGACAAGAGAAAATAGGAGACATCTGATATCAGCTAATGTACTGATGAAAGTCCTGCATCAGCTAATGTACTAATGACGGGAAACGAAAGTGCATATTATCAGTTAATGTACTAATGATAACAACAAGTGGTGAATGACATCAGCTAATGTACTGATGAATATGACAAAGAGTTGACATTATCAGCTAATGTACTGATGAATGTAAGACGAAATCGCTTTGGTAAATGCCAAGTGAGTTGGACTTAGATCTCAAGGTAAGATGTTTGATAACAACGAGACCTTGAAAGAATGCAAATGAGTATGAATTTTGTTTCTATGCATGATATTGAATTGTTCTATGCATGAGATTTGAATGTAATGTAATGCAATCGGTTATGACAATTGAGGTAGACTCTTTTGTGAGGGTAGATCGAAACTCTGATTCCTCAACACAAGAACACTGCCAATCATGGTCTTGTCACACTGATGATCCTTTTGAGAAGGACTGATAAACTGCATGGGGATCTCTGGAGAAAACTGCCCCTGATTGACTGATTGTTATCTGATCATTGCTTCAGTCCTTAAAATGAATGTCGGCAACACTTGCCCCAGTATAAGTCTTGAATAATAGTATCTTGAAGTAACATGCCCTTGATAGGATCACTAATCAAGTCTCTTGACTGTTTGAACTTCCTTGAAAGATGAGTACTTGCTTGCAAATAAAATGTTCATTCAAAAATGGTAATTTTAATGCAATGCTCAAAGCATATTTTGAAATCAAAGTCATTTATCGGAATGAAATTATTGATGTAAAGCAAATGAATCAAAGGTCAAAACACGATGGTTTAAACATTCAAAGTGAAAAAAGAAGAAAAGGTATGGAAAAACAAATGATTTGCAAAAATCTTTAGGAGTCAGGTTAACGCAACCTTGTTGTAGTATGCTTTTCAAAATAAACCTTGCTTCAATTAGGTCTTTTGAAGGTTGTAACGTGGCTTGGTTCACGGTTTTCAGAAACAAAGGATATAGGCTCAAAGTATATTTATACCCACCCCATTCTTCGTGATGATCTTCCAATCCTACGCTCAGTTAAATCAAATTATGCATTCTGGTTCCAAAAGGCTTTTGGACTTGCACCTATGATAATAATTATAGTTTAAAGGCCAAGGGAATCTTTGAGGTGGCAGTCACTTCTTCCTTTTGATAGTCACAATGTTTTATTGTTGTTCAAGGAATTTATTGACTTCTCTTTTTAGCTTTATATCCCTAACTTTTGCCTGAACTGTTTTCATTTGAGATTACAGCCAGCGGGATGCCTCAGTTTTGCCTAAGTCTCCTTCGTAGGTTTTGACTTAGCGGGCTTTTGAATTTTTTATATTGGAAGGATAGTAACTGCCTTGATAATGATTAATGATAACCATCTTGGTCACTTTTGATTGAAACCCTTATTGAAAGGTGTACTTAATGATTATCTTGAAATTGAATGCACAGACAAATTAACTGAGACCTACCCTGCCCCAGGTTAAATTGCGGTTTTTTTCGTTTAAAAAAGAAATTCCAACTTCGAAGGCTCAAAGGGGTTGACTAGGGATTAACTTCCTTATTTCTCCAGTGTTTGGGAATGGAAACAATGCCTGTACATCATCAGCAAAGTTTTACTTGAAAGCGCACAATTCAACAACTTGGGTATTTCGTTTTCATCATCCTCCCTCCAATCTTTGCATACACAAAAGCTTGATAAAGAAAATGAAGAAGAGATATATATTTGTTTTTTTTTAAAGATAAAACATAAAGAAGCACATAGTGGATGTAAATGGATTGATTCAAATATGCAATGCTCATTTCATTAAAATTAACATTTTGAAACAAACAACATTCACTGCAGCACACAGTACAAACAAGGAAATTGCAAACAGTAAGGAAACATGGCCTAGTGAAATAATCAGTGACGAGGATGAACAGTCCTATCTGATATATTGGCTCTTCAATTGGATAACTTGTATTCTTAACAAATCTTGGCCTCGTTGAATTTCTTCCATAGTCTTCAGATTCATGCCTCCAGTTCAATGTGTTAAGGAATCAACTTGACGGTTGACAGACCACTTGAGGATGAAGACAGACGGAATGAGTCTTTTGTTGAAAACTTGAATGCATGAATGCAAATGCATGATTTTTTTTATTTTTACATGCAGGAATAATGCAATGTCATATGATATGGAATGCAACACAATGTTATACAAAGAATGAATGATAAATGTAAATGGATAAGAGAATTTACTGAGGAAAGCTTCTTAAAATAAGACAGTTCTATGTTCTTTTACCCAAGAATCCCCTCACAAGGTTAGCTCTAAGGTTTTTGATAGTAGAGATACCTACATCACCATAGATGGAACGGGTTCTAAAGGTCCTTGGAGTTAGCGACGAAATCAGATTTCTGCCATGCGATGGGTGAACCATCTTATGACAAATTTCATGACTAAGTCTCCTCCAAGTGGGGTTTTCGTATTAGCCATTCAAGGTGTTCACCTTGGGGACTAGTACTACACAACCACCTCCTAACTTATGTTTTTCTCTTGTTTTTCAAAGCTCGGGTTGAGAGCTTCACTCAAGTATCATTCCCATATCCACAAATGAATATATACAGAAATAAAATAAAAGCGATAAAGCAAGAGTAAAGAAACATAAATAGCACAAGAGTAAACATAAAGAACATAATAATAAGAATAAAGAATACAAGAATGAACAAACAGAAGCAAACACACAAACATAAAACAAACTAAACTAGGGTTGACTCTCTTAGGATATCCCCAGCAGAGTCGCCACTTTCTGTAGCGGTAAAAATGTGACTCGAGCGTTTTCGCGCGCTCGAAGTACAACAGAGTCGCCACCGAACTTTATTTATTCCAAGAAGGAAAGGGAAAATATCGATAAAACCCACAAAGAAAAATGAAACGGATAAGATGGTCGTTCGTAACCAAATTAGGGTTCGGGAGTCGGTTAAGCAAGGGGAAGGTATTAGCACCCCTCACCTCCATCGTACTCGATGGGACCCATTTAGTTAGTTTTGTGTTTGAGTGTTAGCGTGATGTATGTGTTCTTTAATTTATTAATCGAGAAAAGGTAAAAGAAAAGATTTTTAGGTTTTTTATTATTGTGAAGAAAAAGAAATGATTTTTTATTATTGTGAAGAAAAAGAAAAGATTTTTTTTTTATTATTATGCTCGCCAAGACGTTTGTATCTTGTGCCTACGTATTCCCTAGTGCAATGGGAAAGTCAGAGCAATCGTAGTTCGGGCGAAGAACCACGAAAAGTTTTGTTGGTTGATTTTAGCGAGAGGTACTCAATCGCTTTCAAATGGAAATACTACGCGCACATGGATATGAGATCACTACAAGAATGGATGACTAAATCAAGATAAGACATGATTTTGGCCATCATCGCATTCGAGTGGAAGATATTCGATATTCGCATGTGGAAGTATATTCGTATTGAAAATCGGATAAGTGTCTCGTTTATGAAAAGAGTTTTAAAAGCCATAAGGCAGAAAGGTTTGAATGAAATTGAAGTTGTGTTTTAAAGGGACATTTAGCAAAGGATTGAGCATAGGTGTTCACCTAGCGCGTCTTTACCCAAGGTATTGAACAGGAGCGAGCCCCATTGTCACTTGTTGTCCAAGTTAATTAATGTATTTTAATTCAAAAGATCAAGGTATTCAAGAGGTGTGCACTTCTTGTCACAGGATCTTTCGGTTTGATTAATGTGTTTTGATTCGAAAGATCAAGGTATTCAAGAGGTGTTCACCCCTTGTCACAGGATCTTTCGGTTTGATTAATGTGTTTTGATTCAAAGGATCAAGGTATTCAAGAGGTGTGCACTTCTTGTCACTTGATCACTTTGATTTTATTAAGAAATTTTTTATTTAATGTTTTAATCCAAAAGAATCGAGGTATTCAAGAGGTGTACACTTCTTGTCACTCGATCTTTCGGTATGGTTTAAAGAATTTTTGTAAGGAAGAAAACTCGACGTTGGATCGAGAAGTTATTTGACGACTTGGCGTTGGACCAATGTATATTGATTTTTTTTTTGAGATTAATCTAAAATTTTTGGTATTTTTAATATAGAAATATAAGGTCTAAAATAAAACATTTTTGTTGAAGTTTAAATATATATTAGAAGATAAAAGAAAGTATAAAAACTAACATATTAAAATAAAGTACAATAAAGAAATCTAATGGGCCAGGAGGGGTATTAAACCCGGACAGAGGGGGTAAGGCCCAGAAGAGAAAAAAAACTGTGAGCAAACAGAAAAACGGGCCAGACCGGGTTAGATCCAGACCCGCTAAACTTCCAATAACAACATACGGGTTCACAAAAGAAGAAACCTAATTCCTCTCGTTCTCATCTCGATTTTGTCTCTCTCTGTCTCGTTTTGTGAACAACAAACAACCACCAAAGAAACAAACTCTCTCACCGACTCTCGCTTCTGCTCTCTCTCACGGTCTCTCAATCGATTTCTCTCGCTCAGTCAATCTCTCAGTTTCGCGAAGAATACAAAAAAATCAACAATAAATGGCATGGTAAATCACAGCACAACAATAGAAACTGAATATAGTCATGAAATCATCAAAGCAACAACAAATACTACAAGAATAAGTGCAAACAACAACAACAATTTCAACGAGAAAAAGAGATGTTACGCTTGATTGTGGTGTTGTATGTGACAGGTTGTTGAAGCTGCTTCAGTTATGAGTTGTTGCTGCTTCTGTGGGAACGTTGTTGCAGAGCGTGCGGTTTGTGATAAGGGAGGTTAGGTTTTGGAGAGTGTATGGAGGTGGGGGAGTGATTCGGTTTTGGCAGGTGTTTAGAGGCTGAAGATTTGAGTTTACGAAGAGTGAGTGTGGTTCTATTTTGGTTTGTAAAGTAACAGATGAAGATGAACAGAAGGTGGAAACTGAGTGTCGTCGTATGTGAATGATGATTGAAGGCTGAAAGTTGAAGGTTATGTGGAGTGAGTTCTTGGCAGAAGTTCTTTTTTCGGTTTTCTTTTCAGAGTTTTGTTATGATTTTTTTTGTGTGACTTTTCTTTCTTTCTTGCTGTTACTTCTGTTTTTTATAGAGAAAAATGAAATGGTTTTGGGGGGAAATTGGGGATGGATTTTTGAACACTTTTGGTAGTCTGATCTTTTGCTTTTTGATTGCAGGGATTGTATGCTCATTTTGGTGAAAATTTTGGATTTATTGGAGCAGCTATTAAGCAGGAGAAAGAGCAGACTATGCAGCATTTTTTGGACTGTAATGGCATGGATAGCAAGATGGAGCAGAGGCGTGGCATGAAGAAAGTGAAGACCTTTTTTTGTTTAATTTCTGTACTATATTTTTTTTGTGTAAAAATGGGCTTCTAACTAAATGGGCCTAGATTAATAAAAACTCTCTCTTTTTTTGTTATATACTCTTTGATTATTAAAAAAACCTAAATAAAAATCTAAACCTAAAATAAAATAATAACAAAAATTAATCTATAATTATCTAAAATCTATGGAATCTAAAAAATAAGAATTCTAAAAATGGTAACTCGAATAAAAATATGCAAAGATGTGAAAATGCAAGTTATTTTTATCGACTTTATCAAAAGTATATTTTTCAAAATATGCAACGATGCGATGTTTAAATGATGAATATACATGAAATAAAATGGGACAAGCCAACTATGAATGAAATATGCGGGTCAAAAATTGGGGTGCGACACACATCTTGGACATAATCCAACCTGAGAGTTGTTGTTGTGACACCTCTCCAGGAATTTCAGAAGGCTCTCTCTTGGTTCATGATAGACCATGTTCAAGACTTTTCCATCAGTAGCACCGTCTTTCTTTCCGCCGAAACCATCAGTAGTCTCGACCATCATCACATCAGCAAGCTCAGTATAGTAAGCTTCTTCGACTTGCAAGGGATCAATATCAACTTGCATTGATGACTTTGGTTTTTCTCCAAACTGTAGCCTACCTTCCTTCAAAGCTTTTTGCACCAAATCCCTGAAAAGGACACATTGAGAAGTCTTATGACCCAAGAAATTATGAAATTTACAAAACCCTCTTTTTTTCATTTGTTCAAGAGGAGGATTTTTAAGTCCTGGGGGTACTATGATTTGCCCATCAGTAACCAACAAATCAAATATCTCATCACATTTTGTTATATCAAATGAGTACGTTTTACTAGAAAAATTTTCATTTTTATTTTCAATTGGATTTTTATCTTTTGAGGGCTTGAGTAATTTACAGATATACGGTGGTCCTGGCTTTAATTCAGCCACATCGACCTCTCCTTCTTCGTACTCACTATCACTATCAGAGTCGAACTCATTTGTAGTAACATAAGCTATCTTTTCTTTCTTGTGATATTTACTAACTCTGGCTTTTTCAGCTTTTAGCCTTTCGACTTGACGTACTCTGTCTGCCAGTTGTGCCATATCCCTCAAATGTTGGGTGTCTAATTTCTTCCTTATGGAATAATCTAACCCACCTGCAGCCATTTCGACTAACTCATGTTCAGGAATTTGTGTGAAACATCTAGCTTTCAGTAACCTAAAACGGTTTAGATAGTCATTGACTGTTTCTGTCCCCTTCCGCCTAACTCCGGCTAATTCTTTCAGACTAATCTTCGACTGTCCCATATAAAACTGTTCATGGAATAATCGTTCTAACTGGTTCCACGAAAACAAAGATTGTGGAGGTAAGGTTGTAAACCAAGTAAAGGCATTTTTTGTTAGGGAACTTGGGAAATATTTCATCTTTAGATTTTCGTTATTTGCTAATTCCCCCGCCTCCGTCTGAAATCTAGCAATATGTTCGACTGTCGATTCACTTGTCCCGTTAGTTCCGCTGCTGCTGGAGAGAAAACATTGCGAGCATTTGAACGAGAATTTGAAATGAGGCACTGCTTACAATGGGAAAAGAGAAAATTGAAGAGCTTTAGGGTACTTAACAAATTTGGGCCCTTTTGTTATATATTTTAAAAATCTATATTTTTTTAAAAAATTGAAATTTTCTTGGTAACTTTTTTAATAGAAAAAATATTTTAAACTAAAAAATTAATTTTTAACTCTTAAAACATAAATACTTATTATTAATAATTAAAATATAATAAAAATGATATAATTTTATAAAAAATATCTTTTTATAAAAAAAATTTAAAATAATTTTGAACATAAGTGATTTTTTAAATATTTAATTTCTAAGAAGTTAAAAAAGAGTGAAATTTTTAAAAATAAATTTATTAAAAAAAGTTTGCTATTCTAAAGTTAGCAACGCCTTTCAGAAGCTTGATTGGTTCTACCTTTAGCAGCGCTTTTTAGAAGTGCAATCTAAGATTTGTATTTAACAGCACTTTCATGAAGGGCTTTCTAAAGTAAGTCTTTAGCAGCGCTTTTTACAAGTTTTAATTTTTTTTTTCAATAACTTATAGCAGTGCTTTGGGAAAAAATCGTTGTCTCAACTATGCTGTCTATACTGGCTATAGAAGCGCTTTTATGAAGCGCTTTCTAAAGTAAGTCTTTAGCAGCGCTTTTTACAAGTTTTAAATTTTTGTTTTTTCTCAATACCTTATAGAAGTGTTTTGGGAAAAAAGGGTTGTCTATGTAGCGCATTCTAAAATCAATTTTGGCAGAGTGATAGTAGTGGTGACAACTTCACTCTGTAGGGATTTGGCATGCTCTTTTGCTTCAACATGCATCTAGCCTTATCCCTATATGGTCTTATTTCTTCTTTCTACTATTTCATTTTGTTGAGGGGTGTAAGGATCAATTGGCTTATGATCAATATCATGTTCTTCTCATAACTCCTCAAATATCTTGAATGTGTATTCGTCGCCTCCATCTTTCCTCGGAACCTTTTTCTTCTTTTCACTCTGGTTTTCGATAAGTATTTTGAATCTCTTAAAGAATGCAAATACTTCATAATTGTGTCTGATCACACACACACACACACACACACACACACACACACACACACACACACACAAACACACACACACACACATATATATATATATATATATATATATATATATATATATATGAAAATGCTTATTAGTAAGAAAGTATGAAAGCAAGAAAGGCAAGAATTAAATCTCAATCATATATATATATATATATATATATATATATATATATATATATATATATATATATATATATATATATATATGAAAATGCTTATTAGTAAGAAAGTATGAAAGCAAGAAAGGCAAGAATTAAATCTCAATCATTCATTACTACCACTACCCCATGATTCCTATTAAAAACGAAATTAAATTTAAAATCAATTTAAAATTATCCTCTAAAATAATGACAAGTGTTCATTCTTGCATTTCGTATTCAAATCATTCTTACTATATATATATATATATATATATATATATATATATATATATATATATATATATATATATATATATATATATATATATATATATATATATATATAATCGAACTGTTATGTTTGCTTAGTGAACCAAATCATAATGCACAAATTACTATAGAATTGAATCGAAATTGAAACTAAACCGAACTGAAACTGAACCAAAGAAAAATAAAAAATACTTAAATTAATTAATTTAAAAAAAAAAAAAATAAAAACAGCTTAAGAGTTCAAATCTTTAATAAACAATTCGATTTGAGAAAAATTATCTTTTAACGATTTGAAATTTCAAAAAGGTATAATACACCAATAATTTTGATTAAGTTCAGTTCTTAATAAATTGAAACGGTTCGAATCAATTCAACAGAGTTTTTATTATAATTTAATTCGGTTCAATTCAGTTTTATAAATAAGCCATGAATAACTCCAATTGCAACAAACCTTTGGAAACACCTAAATTTCAAAGTATAGAATAAGTGAGATCAAAATTGTAGCATAAAAATTATAGCATAATAAATAATAAGTTATTGTTGTTGTATTGTATCTCTTTTCATTGAAAATTTTAACTAAAAACATATTTGACAATCAAAATGACTATTGGAACAACATTGTTTGTTCCACACGTCCAAGACAAAAATTATTGATTTCCCCAAAAAAAAAGTAGGATGAAGGTTAAGCTAACAAGAACTGTAAGACTCCTTACAGCGCACTATTAGAAATACTCGATTTACTTGCAGAATTTTTTGCGACAAATATTTCGCAGATATACCTGCGGATATTCCTGAGAAATTATTATATAAAATAAATTTTCTGCAGATAAGGTTTTATAGAAAATTTCGCAGGAACATGGCCGGCCATGTGCATGTGCAGCTACAACACAGGACCCCAAATTTTGAGAGGCCCCAAAATTTTGAGAAGTCTAATTTTTTTTATAAATATTAATCGAAATAAATAAAATATTATAATAAAAATTTAATAAATCAAAAAAATGCTAAAATAAAAACTTAATACATACAAAAATTGAGATATCAAAACTCAAAATAATTATAATTAAATATATTATTGATTAATACATAAATGTAATTTTTATGTGTCTTTTTTAATTATTATAATTATATTTATATTTTAAATTTGGGCCCATTTTTTAAATTAGAACAGGGTCTCCGTGTTGATTGGACCGGCCCTGCGCAGGAATACTTGCAGATTTTGCTGCAGAATCTGTATTTTGATTAAAACACCAAACTAAAAATACAGAATCCGCAGGTAAATTCGCAGAAAAGGTTTCTGCGGATTTTGTTACGAAAATTTTATTAAGAGAAAAACCAAACTACATCGTATAATCCGTAGATAATTTTGCAAGAAAGTTTTTTGCGGATTTTCCTTTGTTTTATATTTTATTATTTTTTGAATTAAAAAATAATGTAAAACATTTTTATTTTAGAATATATTTTATTTGCAAAAAAATAAATAGACTTAAGTGTTTTCTAAAAAAAATAGTAAGTTTTAAATTTAACATAATTTTTCAATTTATATTTTATTAAATGGTATGATAATTTTGAAAAATTAAAATTAAAAATGTATAGAAAAATTAAAAACAAATCATCTACCACTAGCAAAATAACTTACTGAAACAAATATTATATATAATTTATTAATTTCTCTTTTAATATTATTTTTTCTTTTAATATGTCTTAAACTTATTTCTAAATTTTAAATTTAATCTCTTTTATCAAATATACATTTTGTTATAAATTTTTTTTATATTTGTTCAATTGTTAATTATTATAAAGTTTTATTTTTAGAGATCCTACTCTAATAATAATGATAATAATAATAATAATAATAATAATAATAAAAATAATAATGTGTTATATCAAATTATATTTGATCTCTTAAAATATATTTTTCAAAAATTATAAATATATTTTTCAAAAATTATAAATATATGTCTCACCTTCGTATGTGAGCTAGTTCAAACATCATCATAAGTAGGTTCTTTCCAATGTCGAGACAGCCCATGTTGAAGATATTATGAATGGTTAGTGAGCGTCGAGACAGTTCATATTAAAGTAGGTTATTTCCTTTGTAAATGGAGAGTCTCCCTGACGTATGAGTCAAATCATTGAGAAAGCCCATCGATTTCCTTCCCCAGTATGTGAAAGCAGCCCTGGAGAAGATTAAACACTGTTATGTGAAAATCCTGAGTTTACCAAAGTCTGCTACATTGTTCTTCTCCCTAATAGTTAGGGAGTCTTTATCATATATCCCCATTAGATTTGTTTCCTTTCTCCTAGTCTGAAGGAATGATGTTGTTTGTTGTCTATTCCATATAAAAATCAAAAAAATATATCTGCATTCATATCATATCATGCATGTGGGCTCTCAGGGTCCAAAATTATGCTATCATTCTGTATTTAAGTCCCTCCTACCATGCTGAGACGAAGATTCCATCTTCCCCTCATCAAGTATCAGGAACTTAAATAGGGACAGCTGTTGTACCCTAATTTTTGACCATTGAGATCCCACCATATTCCAAATAGTAGGATCGTCATTAGTATCATTCTCATCATGCATATATAATTTGCTAACCCAAAATACAAAAAATTGCTGTCTGTTGCTTGTGTCCTAAGATAGGAGACTGATCAAGAAGTGACTGAATAAATTAGGGTTTTTGAGGCCCACAAGGAAGTTCAACATTCTCCCATGATTCAAAGGGTTCTCTCATTAATATATAAGTCCAAGGATAGCCTAATTCAAGATCAACAACTCTCAAGATCACCTGAGGCCACAAATTAGGGTTTTGACCTAATTCCACTAGAGGGTTGACTTTTAATCAGGACATGGCTCCAAGGCTCAAACCATGATTCAAGGGCATCCAAATCAACATTATAGTCCATTCATATCATTCATTTGAATAGGAGAGCTTGATTCATATGAAATTCACAAAACTGCAGTTCATTTGGAAAAAGTCAATTGTGTGGGTCAACCATTGACTTTTGAGAAAAATGGTCAACTATGAACTTTTGAGGATTCAAATCATGATCATATGATTATTGAAGACATTTGGCCAAAGAAAATCTAGAAAATTCATCAAGAATCAAAAAGTCAACAAAAGTCATAATTAGGGTTTAAGTGAAGTTGACCTAATTTTGGGAACTCCAAATCTTGCCTACAAACTCAAAAATCTCCAAACATAAAATTTGTGGATCTTGATCAAACAAACAACTCATCACAAGGAACATTTATTCAAAAAATGATTATTTTAAGAGATTTGGGATTTTGAAGATTATGTTAAAAAAACTAATAAAATTTTTAAGTGTTTTCACTTAGATTTTTTTAAACTTTATGGTCATTTTCCCTCATGATCCCAAAGGAGTTTGAGAAAACTTTTAACAAGTGGATTGAAGTATGTAGCAAGGGATTTCCAAAGAGATCAACAGTATGAAAATCCATCACTTGAGCTATGAGATATGATTTTATGAAGAAGGCTCCATGAACACGTGAATTCAAGTATGAACATGAAGAAGTTATGAACCAAACTTGTTCAAATTTGAAAGATTACTTGCTTGCAGCCTCTTTAACTTGTTCCAAGAACCATAATCAGTATATTGCACTTGCTTTTGAGCTATGATCCAAGTATTTAAGACATTATCCAAGTGATAAATCCATTAATGGCATAAAGGTCACACTTCCATTCTAGAAAAGCATTGCTGTAACACCCGGAAATTCGAGTATTCGCTTAATTTAGACGTTTGGAGTATTTCGTGAAATTTTCGTATTTTGGGACGATTTAGTCAGTATTAGTTCGGGATAGCGGATCGACAAATAATCGAGATTTTTAATATTTTTAGTATTAGAAATATTATTAGAGTGTCGTGTATTATTTTGGGAATTTTCAGAGCAAATTAAATTAGACCGTAAAATACGAGGTGATAAGTAAATAGAGAGTTTTAATAAAATAAAAGTTAGTTGGGCTGAATGTTATTTTCACGTGTGAGTTAGTTTGGCCCAAATTAAAAATCATGGGGCATTGGAAGTTTTAACCTAGGCTCCTAAAACAAATAATTCAGTATCACCACATTGAGGAATAGAAAAGCGGCAGAAGGAAAAATAGGAAAAACCAGTGAACGTGAGGAAGAGGAATCTTGGGGTTTTTCGGTTGGAACGATTTAGAGTAACCTTCGATCCAAAGGTAAGGGTGGGGTTCTTGCTCTATAAATAGGGACATGATGGATTGTATGTGGGTTTGGGGAATTTATTGTCTCTATGTTCGATTGATGTTTTTCTGTTATGTATGAATAATTGGTATCTTGTGTTGAAACTGTTTGTGAATTTGTTGAATTAAGTTGTACCTGTGTTGATCGGACTGAAATTATGATCGATGATGGTGATATAATTTATGTGTTGATGTTGATGAAATTGTTAGAACTTGACGTGAAACTGTAATTATAATTGGAATTTAAGTTAAATTGGGGTTAAGAAGTGTCTCTGTTAAATTCTAAGGATATATGAAAATCGATAGAAAAATTACGGTGAATTCTGTGTTGAACTTGGAACTGAACAAAGTTGCTGTTAGAAAATTACTCTGTGCCGTGGGGCACATGAAAGGCTGCACCTATCATTAAGTAAATTAGTGATGATCCACTTGGATAGTACATATGTACACTTTCTTCACGTGGTAAATTATTAGTAAATATGTAAAACATTAGCATGATATAAATAAATATATACATATATGTAACTTAGGAATAATATATGTTAGTTTAGGAATATATGTATATATTAGTCTATGAACTATATAAGTATATTATAAGCTACAGTTGCGTTAGAACCAATACCGTAGCAGTATTATATGTTATTTGGAGGGTTATGTTTTAGACTTAGTCATACATGGTGGGTATAATAACAGTAGTAATAATTTAGTGTTATCAGTTGAAGGACTACCAGTAGAGAAATTAATACCAGTAGGATATAAATAGTAGTATAAAGTAGAAATAATAGATTTTTTTTGGCTGATAATTAATTAACCGAGTAATATAATTTAGGCGAGTCTGGAATTGATTCGGCATCTATAAATTGACGACGTTTTCGGCGATGTTTTGACTTGTTGCATATTTTGAGATATTGCGAATTTTATGATGTTGCAGGAAATTAAAGTGACGAGTAATTATCAATAATGATTGGTATATTTTGGCGACGTAGGAAAATGCCTTATGCGACGTTGTTTTGTGATTGATTGTGGTTGTTGCATTTCATAGTGTCTCATAAATTGCATGTTGTAGCGACGGCCTGGATTGGCAAAACAGCGACGAAGGCCTATGCCTGTTTTTGATGCCTCTTTTATCTGACAATTGGCGATGGGGGTTGAAGCCCTGGGTACCACATGCATGATGCATTAGTCGTGTCTCATCCATTTGCTTTATTGCGACGTTGTGCGTGATTATGTGATTTTGATTTTTGAATTGTTTGTGATTGAAATTGAGACGTGAGATATATATTATGACTTGAACCGTAATATACTCTTTATCATGAATTTATTTATATTGTTTGATATCTCACCCTTTGCTTGTTTTCGCCGTTGCCTTTATACTGGTAACGTGCAGGTGATGCTAGTGAGTGAAGGATTAGCTGTCGCGAGTTGAGTCGGTTGTCGCTCTGATACGTAGCACTCGGGGGGATAAAACGATTGTTTTTATTATTGTTTTAATTGCTGAATTTTATTTAGTTTTGATTTAAATTGTAACTTAATGTTACCGTGCAAAGATGCTATGACTTGATTTAAATATTTATGAAGTTTGATGATTCCGCTACGAAGTAAATTATTTGATGAGGTGTTTTTGAGGATTAAATTAACGTTATGATTTGTCCGCTTTCGTTTAAGTGCTATGTATCTATGTGGAGGCGTGTCGCGGGCGAAAAATCGTTTTGTTCCTCTTTTTTGTGGGATGAGACACCTGATGCCTTCTTTGGGCTCGAGTGCTCATAAAAAATGATTTTTCTTTTGTTTCGACCAAACTTTTTATTATTTCCAAAGGAGGAAAAGGAAAAAAGCTGCAATAACCTAAAAAAGTGGGGGAGAGATCTTGGGTAAGAGGGTTGGTTATACGATGGGAAGGTATTAGCACCCAACGTATCTATAGTACTCTATAGGTTTCTTTGCTTTGTTTTTCATTCCATGTTATTGAGAGGTTCTTGTGAAATAGGTGGGACCTAAGGTGTTTGTTTGATTATGCTCGCAAAGATCATCGCGATCCTCTGCATACATATCCCTTAGAGGGAATCAGAGCATCTGTAGCTCGGGGTCTACGGGTGCTAAGGTTTGAATGGTTTTTTTTGTTTTGTTTTGCTCGCCAAGGATCGACCTTGTGCCTACGTATTCTCAAAGGGATGTTGAGAAAGTCAGAGCAATCGTAGTTACCACTTATGCTAGTGGAAGTAAAAAGGAAAATAGACAAATGTCGTCTAAATGCTAGATGTATCTAATCTATATCATCACATACATCTGTTTGTTTTTGTTTGAAAATCTTTTCATTATAAGCCCGGGGCCATGCCACTTAGGGTGCTTAGAATGATAAAGATGTTTTTGTTGTTTAACCAGCCTTGTGGCAAAAGTTTCAATGAAGTCAGCCTTGTGACAAAAACTTTGATTAATCAGCCAGCCTTGTGGCAAAAGTTTCAATGAAGTCAGCCTTGTGACAAAAACTTTGATTAATCATCCAGTACGGTGGTAAAACAGTTTGATTGATTAGCCAGCCTTGTGGCAAAAAGTTTGATTGATTGATTGATTGTTTGTGATGATATAGAAGAGATACTCCTAGCATAGAGATGAAAAATGTCTGATCTCCTAGGGTATTTGATTTGGATATTGGGGATGCTTATAAGAAGCCCGTGGGTCCTTGTACGAAGCCCAAGAGGAGGCTATCCGAGGGTCCTTGCATTGTAAGCCCAAGAGGAGGCTATGGGAGGGACAATCCAGGGTCCTTGCATTGTAAGCCCAAGAGGAGGCTATGGGAGGGTCACTCGTTTGTACAAAGCCCAAGGGGAGGCATGGTATAGTTGGTTTGAGCTCTTAGAGCGATTTCACCGGGAAACCATACTCTATGTCCTAACCTAAACTAGTGGAGATTCTTTGCACGAAGCCCAATAGGAGGCTATGGGGAACCTAGTGTTGTACTAAGTTGAACAAGTATATAACACAATCACACATATGAACAAGTACAAACAAATATGCACAAGTACATGAACAAATATGAACAGTTATATGAACAGTTATATATGACAAAGTGTGTGTATATAATGGAGTTTATGAAGGAAATATACCTGTAAGCATGATCCATTTGCATACACGGGGGCTCGGGACTCATACTCGGGGAGAGGCCCTTTTGAGTTTATTCAAAGCTATGTAAACAAGTATTTACAAAGGGCTTGGGACTTATACCTACATGGAGGCCCATGGTATTTTTGGGAAGATTTAAAGAAACCTTCATTTTTGATTTGTTGTTCAAAGTTAAAAAACAAACTGATCGAGGTATGTACAAAAAAGTGTATGTACAAAAAGTGTATGTACAAAAAGGCGTACAATGAAATACCTAATTTCATGTACTGGAATGGGACTTAGACCTATGTGGAGGCCCCTGTTTTATTTTATAAAACATGGTTGATTGTTATTAACAGACGCGTTGTTTGAAAAAACTGTTTGAAAGTTATTGTTTTGAAAGAGTTTTCTGTACAAAGAAAAACTGTATAAAAGGGAAAAGGAGTGGGTCTTATACTCTCTAATATTCGAGAGGCCCCACATCATTTTGAAAATCAATTGATCAATTAAAAAGATTTAATCAATAGTTTCAAAAAGAAATGGTTTATTGTCTTTGAAATGAATCGTGATCGCTTGTTTTAAAATGATTTGAATTTTGAAAGGAGTCAAATTAATCAAGATAAACAAAAAGCTTGTCTTCAATTAACACTTAGATGATTAGGGTTTATTCAAAAAATATTTACAAGTGATTAGGTTAAAAATTAAATGAAAAAAACAATATTTAAAGTATTAAAAATACTTAAAAATAAGTCATTTTAAACCTATTTAAAAATGTATCAAATAAATATTTTTTGATGATTTTTTTTTGATATTCTTAAAATATATATATTAAATGAATAGTGTTTAAAAAATGAAGCAAAAATGAATTGATTTGGTTAGTTAAATGATTAATTAAAGTTGTGAAGAAAAATGAAAGAAAATAGGTGCTAAAAAATTGGTTTTGTCTCCACAAGGGTTTGAACCCACGCACCCACGCTTGCTAACCAAAACATGGACCAACTGAGCCACGCTTGTGGCTTGTTTATAATACGCTTCCAATGCATTATATTTTAAAACAAATATTTGAATTCTTTGAACGAAAAAACGCGCCAAGAACACAACCCTAACTGAATTTTGAAATTCTTCAAATCGGTGTTGTTTTGATTGATCAAAGGGTCTATCTCACTCGGTTTTGGACGAGGAACATGATGATGACCTTTAATTTCATTTATTTTTGCTCTAAGGTTATCAATTTTCACATGAACATGAAGAACCCTAAAACTGAATTTGATCGTGAAATGATGTATGTGCAAGTTATGATGCAATTGATTGAGGGTTAATGATCCCCATGTGTGCAGAAACAAGATGGTATATCAATATTTCATTTATGATGCGTGCATGATAGAGTTTGAAGTTCATGAGACTTACCTTCAAAAACGGCCAAAGTGGAGATTGAATTCTTCAGTAGAGGTGTTACAGAAGTTGTTGCTTGATCTGAACAACTTCAATGATGATTATAGAACATGTCTGGATGCTTGGAGTGGATTAAAAACATCTGGATCATTCCATGGAACCCGATCTGCAGTAGAACCAAGTGTGAATCGAGCCTGATGATTCTGAAGTTTTTGATTGATGATGAGTGTTGGGATAGTTCATATGTGACATATATGAGGTGTTGGAAGTGTTAGTTTGGACAGAAATGATCTTGAATGGATTTTGGCATGATAAGGCTCAATTTTGGTTCATGTGGAAGTGAGGTAGTGATTCTGAGATTTGAGTGTTTTTGGGGTGTGTGGATGGATCAAACACATCACATATGATGTTTAGAAGTTGTTAGAAACATCACTTTGGCCAGAAATTCAAAGGTTTGGAGGTTGAGTTTTCTACCTCTTTGAAAACTATGAAACTTGCAATTCAAGAAAGAAGAGAGAAAACCTATAATTGTGAGGTTTTGGTGTGAATTGAAGAGTGATTTGCACCTCTATTTATAGGCCAAGAGTTCTGAACTCAGACCTTTGCAAGTTGATCAAGAATTGGTGATTTGGCTTAAGAGATAAAAAGGAATCTTTTACATTTAATGCAAAATGGTTAAAGTGACCAAACCATGGTTAAAACTCTAGCTTCTTATCCTCTTCCATTCTGATCTTCTAATCAGAAAATATCTCTCAATTATTGCTTCTATGCATCATTGCTTGAATTATAGGTCATGTAGTCTTGAAACTTAGTGAAAAATGGTGAGAATTCAAGTGAAAAAGTTCACTAATGTCAAAATTCAAAACCATAGCTACACTTCATATTTTTTCATGCTCTTGGACATTTTGGAAAGCTCATATTACACACTTCAAAACCCTAGTTGAAAGTTTCTTCAAGATCCTTAAGGAAGTGGGTGAAAAAGATCCATGAACTTTGAAGAAAATGAAGTTTTAAGTGAAGTTTTCAAAAGATACCAACTTTGAAGCTCCATATCTCTTAAATGGTTGATCTTATGAAAAAAAATTATATGTGACAAAGTTGTTCATTGGATCAAAATCTACAACTTTCATGTTGGAAGTTTTTTTCAGTTTGTAGGTGAAATTTTGAGAAATTCCCTTCCAAAGTTTGGAAAAAACCATGAAAAACACTTAGAAATTTTTCTAAGTATGGAAAGTCAAACTTTTGACTTTTTGATTCTTGATTGATTTTCTTGATTTTTCTTGATCAAATGACTTCATATATCATATATTGATGATTCAAAACTTCAAAAGTCATGGTTGACCAAAATTCCCCAAAAGTCAATGGTGATCTTGTACAGTTGACTTTTTTCAGACGAATCGCGTTTCTGGAGATTTCAAATGAAACAGGCTATCCTCACCAAATGAATGGTATGAATGGATCACATTGAGGCATTAGAGGATATTGAGCCATGGTTTGAGTTGTGGCACCATGTCCTGATTAAAAAGTCAGTTGTTCAGTGAATTAGGTCAAAACCCTAATTGTCGACCTGATGAAATTGATGACTGTGGATCTTGAATTGAGATACAATTTCCATTGTATGTTGTCATAGGGATTATTTGAGGATGATTGAAACCTTTGATTGACTTCCTGGGGGTTTTTAGGGTTTCCCAAATGTGATCCCTGATTTTAGTCCCTGATAGTTCAAAACCTTAATCTGATGATTTGAAATTTCTTTGTTTGATCAATCCTTGTGTAGGAGATGTTAAAAGCCAATGGATTAAATCAAAATGATGTACTTGGGATCTTGAGGTCATGTCCCAAGTCACTAGGTCAAATCCTGAGCAAAAGTCAGGAGTATGCTATCTTCAGTCAAAACCCTAATTTGGTTGATTCAGAGCCTTTGAGCTTGTTGAAATGAATCTCTGAGGACCAAATGTTGATTGTTGATGAAGATGATTCATTTGAGATGAAGGGAGAACAAAACCCTAGTTGATTGTTACTTGTACTGATGAGTGATTTCTTGATTAAATCCCTGCTGAGTCACAAGTAACAAACACAGGCTATGCAATTTGTTAGAGATGCAAATGATGCATATGCAATGATATGAGGTGGTATCTTAGGTCAAAAATTGGGGTATGACAGATGCCCCTATTTAAGTTTCTTCAACCTGAGACATGAAGATTGAAAATCTTCGTTTTGATAGGGTGGAAGAGACTTAAATATCAGAAGACGCGAATTTTGGACCTAAGATACCAAAATTGCGAATGATGCAAGGATATCTTTACCGAGGGAATATCAAAACCGAATCCGCTGGGGAAAAGAGGTTGGGAAGGATGTCTCAATCCGTTTTAGGAAGAGAATCCGTTTTCCTGGGAAAGCAAGTGTATGCTTCACCGGGGAATGATAGCTTTGTAAGAAAAGCTTACCTATCGACATTATCGACTATCAGCTTGGGGATAGACTAGTTTAATAATGCGAAGGTGAAAGGTATGAAACTGTATTACCGACTATCAGCATGGTGATAGACTTGACAAGGTAAAAGAGTTTCAAAGGTTCGGTTAATATTACCGACTATCAGCCTTGTGATAGACATGTTAAATAATATAACCAGAACAAAAGGGTACCGACTACCAGCCTCGTGATAGTGGTTTTGAAGACATGATCAATTATCAGCCGAGTGATAAAATGATTTTGGAGACTTTGATAGGGGAATTACTGGATATTCAACCTTGTGAACAGTAATAAGGCCCTGATCGTCAAATGATCTTCATGATTGATTTCCTTGAGAGGAAATTTTTGAAAGAAACATAAACTGCTCAGATGACGAGGCGATTGTTTATGGTTCAATTTTTTCACGACTCTATTTGGGGAATCGGAATTTGAATCTTTGGTAAAGACAAGGTTCTAACCAAGAATTAATTGGAAAGACACAGTCAAACAAGACTTTGTACCCAATGAGGAATGAACTCAACTGGGGATTTTCTCCTTTGTTTTGAGAGGAGAAACTAAAGCAACCTTCTTCCACGAGGAATGATCTCAGTGGGGAACTGGAGAAAGAAAGGATGTTATTTCTGCTTATGGGTGACAATCTATTTGGAGAGATGACACGCCCATATCTGTTTCTTTTTTTTTTCTTTCTCTTTTCTTTTTTTCTGGGATAGATACATCCTGAACAAGTGATTTTGAGGCAAACATTGAAAAATGCAAGAATGCATAAATGATGCAAATATGTATGAATGATGAATGTCATGAATGTAGCATGCATACTGACGATACTGACAGACAAAGAAGTATGTACTGGAGATGGACCAACGTCGCAATACAACCAGATACTTGGCAAATGTTCTTCAACACGGTGTAGATAACACAGGTGATGAATGGTGTTGCGTGCTTTAAACTTCTCTGGGGAAGATGAGCATCTTTTCTTATTGAGATGGAAGAATCCTTTCACTGGAGATGGAAAATCTTCGTTACTGGGGATAAAAGACCTCCTTCACTGGGGATAAAAGACCTTCTTCACTGGGGATAGAAGAGCTTCTTCACTGGGGATAGAAGAGCTTCTTTACTTCGAGGGATAATTGCTTCAAGAATTCTTTTCTGGGACAAGAATACCGTTGTCTCAACAATTTTTCAGGGAGAATCCTTTTGTTCATCCTATGGAGACGACTGCTGATGTTCCTTCCGTTGTTCACAACTCAAAGGAAAATTTCGCTTTTATTTTGAAAAAGAAAAGTGAAGTAAATTCATTTAAAACTTATTTTTTCTTTTTTGTTTCAAAAACGAATAACACAATTAAAGCGTCATTTTGCAAGCTGAAAGAAATTAAAGATTGCAAACAAATGGGCACAAGGCTCAAATTTATTTAATAGGATGGAAATCAGCTAAAGGCGTGATTCCATGGAGTATTTACAAAAGTTGGAAATGGTAATTATGCGGAAAAGGCTACATTGAAAGCAATAACCACTATTCCCTTAACAACTTTGAGTTCCAACTGTGCTTGTTGCTTCAGATTGGCGACGATTTGATCGAAGATCCTTTGATGAAGAAGACTCCTCAGATGACGAAGTATGGACTGATGCAGTTACTTTGTCATAATTCCTTAATTTTTGCCTAGATTGCCCTTTCAGGTTTTCAATCTACCAGGATGATTTTTCTGTTTATTGTCTCTAATTTTTGCCTGGACCACCCTTTCAGGTTTTCAGTCCACCGAGACGCTCATTTTTGCCTAAGTCGCCCTTTGCGGGTTTTTGACTTACCGAGCTGTTCTTTTGTTCTTTTTTAGACAAAGTATTTCTTGACTGCATCAGCATTCACAGGATGTGGGAGTTCATCACCATCCATGGTTGCAAGAGTCATGGCGCCGCCAGAAAATGTTCTTTTGACAACATACGGGCCTTCGTAATTAGGAGACCATTTGCCCCTAGAATCTGGTTGAAAGGACAAGATCTTTTTAAGCACGAGGTCGCCTTCTTGAAATTCACGAGGTCGAACCTTTTTGTTGAAAGCTTGTTTCATCCTTGCTTGGTATAACTGTCCATGGCAAAGAGCAATCATACGTTTTTCTTCGATTAAGTTCAACTGATCGTATCTGCTTTGACACCATTCAGCCTCTGATAACTTAGTCTCCATGAGGACTCTCATTGATGGTATTTCAACTTCTACGGGGAGCACAGCTTCCATGCCGTATACTAGAGAAAAGGGAGTTGCCCCTGTTGAAGTACGCACTGAAGTACGGTACCCATGTAAAGCAAATGGCAGCATTTCATGCCAGTCTTTGTAAGTGACGACCATTTTCTGGACGATCTTCTTAATGTTCTTGTTAGCGGCTTCAACTGCGCCGTTCATTTTTGGTCTGTAAGGAGAAGAGTTATGATGCTCAATCTTGAATTCCTCACATAATTCTTTCATCATTTTGTTGTTCAAGTTTGAACCATTGTCAGTAATGATCTTGCTGGGAATACCATATCGGCAAATGATGTTATTCTTGATAAACCTCACAACCACTTGTCTTGTAACGTTGGCGTAAGATGCTGCTTCGACCCATTTGGTGAAGTAGTCAATAGCCACCAAGATGAAACGATGACCGTTTGAAGCTTTCGGTTCGATCATTCCAATCATGTCGATACCCCACATGGAAAAAGGCCACGGAGATGAGAGAACGTTGAGTAGAGTCGGTGGCACATGGATCTTATCTGCATAGATCTGGCACTTGTGACATCTCTTCACGTGTTTATAACAGTCATATTCCATTGTCAACCAATAGTATGCTGCTCTTAAGATTTTCTTGGACATTGCATGCCCGTTTGAATGAGTTCCAAAGGACCCTTCATGCACTTCATGCATTAACATGTCTGCTTCGTGTCTATCCACGCATCTGAGCAAGACCATGTCGAAGTTTCTTTTGTATAGCACATCTCCGTTCAGGAAGAAACTGCCAGAAAGTCTCCTTAGAGTTTTCTTATCTTTGTTTGATGCCCCAAGCGGGTACTCTTGAGTTTGAAGGAAGCGTTTGATGTCGTGAAACCACGGTTTATCATCGATGACGGCTTCAGTTGCAAATACATAGGCGGGCCTTTCAAGGCGCGTAATTCTGACTGTAGGCATATCATTCCAGTGACTGACTTTGAACATGGAAGATAGAGTAGCCAAGGCGTCTGCCATTCGATTCTGATCTCGAGGTATATGATGCAATTCAACCTGGTTGAAGAAAGTCAACAGACGTCTTGCATAATCTCTGTAAGGAATCAAGCCAGGGTGGTAAGTTTCCCATTTGTCTTTGATTTGGTTGATCACAAGGGCTGAATCTCCATATATGTCTAGGATCTTGATCCTTAAGTCAATGGCTTCTTCGAGACCCATGATACAAGCTTCATATTCTGCGATGTTGTTGGTACAATCAAATAGTAATCTGGCAGAGAACGGGATATGAGTACCCTTGGGAGTGATGATTATTGCCCTAATTCCATTGCCAAAAGCGTTTACTGCTCCATCGAAAATTAGGCCCCATCTTGATCCAGGATCAGGACCTTCTTCGGGTAATGGTTCGTCACAATCTTTCATCTTTAAGTACATGACATCTTCATCAGGAAAGTCAAACTTGAGAGATTGATATTCATTAATTGGTTGATGCGCCAAATGATCGGCGAGAATGCTTCCTTTGACTGCTTTTTGAGCACGGTATTCAATGTCATATTCGGATAACAGCATTTGCCATCGGGCAATCCTTCCTGTTAAGGCAGGCTTTTCAAAGACATACTTGATCGGATCCATTTTGGAGATTAACCAAGTAGTATTGTTGATCATGTATTGGCGGAGACGTTTTGAAGCCCAAGCCAAAGCACAACATGTTTTTTCGAGCATGGAGTAACGAGACTCACAGTCTGTGAATTTCTTACTCAGGTAATAGATGGCATGCTCCTTCTTACCGGTTTCATCTTGCTGTCCAAGCATACAACCCATGGATTCTTCTAACACAGTAAGGTACATGATTAATGGTCTCCCTTCAACGGGAGGAATCAATATTGGTGGTTCTAACAGGTACTCTTTGATACTGTCGAACGCTTTCTGGCAATCTTCAGTCCATACAACCCCTTGATCTTTGCGGAGAAGCTTGAAAATTGGCCCACAAGTAGCAGTCATTTGAGAGATAAATCTGGAGATATAGTTCAATCGTCCCAGAAATCCTCTTACTTGCTTTTCAGTCTTTGGTGCAGGCATCTCTTGAATAGCTCTGACTTTGTCGGGATCTACTTCAATACCTCTTTGGCTGACAATGAAACCCAAGAGTTTTCCAGATCTAACCCCAAAAGTACATTTATTAGGATTCAAGCGAAGCTGATATTTCCTTAGTCGTTGAAACAACTTCCAAAGGTATTCAATATGTTCTTCTTCTGTGCTGGACTTGGCTATCATGTCGTCCACATAAACTTCAATTTCTTTATGCATCATGTCATGAAAGAGAGTAGTCATTGCCCTTTGGTAAGTTGCGCCTGCATTCTTTAATCCAAACGGCATCACTTTGTAGCAAAAGGTACCCCATGGGGTGATAAAAGATGTCTTCTCCATGTCTTCAGGAGCCATCTTGATCTGATTATAACCGGAGAACCCGTCCATGAAGGAAAAGACGTTGAGCTTAGCGGTGTTATCAACCAGCATGTCAATATGTGGTAATGGAAAGTCATCTTTTGGACTGGCTTTGTTCAAGTCATGGTAGTCAACACACATTCTGACTTTGCCATCTTTCTTCGGAACTGGCACTATGTTGGCCAACCATTGAGGATACTCAGAGGTGACTAGAAAACCTGCGTCGAGCTGTTTTTGAACTTCCACTTTGATCTTGTTAGCCATATCAGGGTGAGTCCTTCGTAATTTCTGCTTAACTGGCGGACATTCTGGCTTCAATGGCAAGTAATGCTGAACAATATTGGTATCCAACCCAGGCATGTCTTGGTAGGACCAGGCAAACACGTCAACATATTCTTTGAGAAGGTCTGTCAACTTACTCTTGATATCAGTATCAAGCAGCGATCCAATGGTCACTTCCTTTTTGTCTTCTTCAGAACCCAAGTTAATCTTTTCTAAAGGCTCTTTGTGAGGTAGAATGGCTCTTTCCTCGTGCTTAAGTAATCGAGAGATCTCGTCCGGGATCTCCTCTTCTTCCTCTTCTTCGGCTTCGAACACAGGAAACTCAAAGTTGGGAGAGGGCATAGGGTTATTGCATTCAATGGGTTTATCAATAGTAAATCTGCACATGTGATTTATATTTATTTCAGAAATTTTATGAATGCGAGAGTGTATGCAGATTTTTTTTGAAAAAGTTTTTTTTTTTTTTTGGTTTTTTAGGATTACCATTTCCAGAAAAAAGCAAAAAATAAAACACATAATGTAGGGAATTCAAAATGACACTTTATTTATGATTCATTTTTGAAACAAAGCCCTAAACACAAACTCATTTGTCTTGGGCAGGACAAAGAGGGAAACTTTTAAAACAAAGCCCTATACACAAAGTTATTTGGGCGGAACATTTAAAAAGCAAAGCCCTATAAAACATCTCTCTGCTTTGGGCAAGGCAGGAGGTCAAAATAACAGCGAGGTGATTACTTTGAGCGGCGAACAACATTCGGAACGTCGACAGCCTTCCAGTAGCAACGAACTCCTCTGTGTATTATGTATTCAGGAAAATTCTCCCCAGAGTTATCTTCAGTATTGACATTGACCGCTGGTCGAGCAGGATTTGAAGGCCCTGGTTTGTCAACCTTGTTCTTTGTAGAGTTGAAACGGTCTTCTTCTACTTCTTGAAGAGCATAAGATGAGTCACAATCTTCAGAATTTTCAGGATGTATTTCCCAGTCTTCAGGATGAAGAGACTCATTGTCAGCGACACTTTCCGAGTCAGTTGCGGGGCCATCTTCCCCTTCATCTTCAAAAATGGTATTTATGTGATAATAACCATCTTCAGGATTATAAACCTTGGCGGATGCATTGAAGCTGAAACCTTCAGTAATTTCAGGCTGCTGAGAAAATTGACAGGGCTGATAAGCCTCTTCTGGTTGACTATGATATTCAAAGGAATCTCCCCATCCAGTTGGTTGGATATCTTCCATGGAAATCTTTGAACTTTCAGGCGCAGTATATTTCACCATATAATCAAATTTTCCACTTGGTTGTCCCAAGGTATCCCAGATCTCTGCAGGAACAGGCTCAATTTCATTGCCTTTGGATTTCTCTGACGGAGGATATGGTTCTTCCTGAGATATGTATCCCGAGTCATTGAGATAACACTTCCATTCTTCTTCAGTATCAGGTAGACCTTCTTCGATACATTCTTCGATAAGGACATTAACCTCTTGAGGAATTGGTTTAAGGAACCCTCCACTAATGAATGTTTCTTTGATCGGACGAAGGGTTTCATCCTTCTTGGTGCAGTTTGAGAATGTTGGTGAACATCCGAGACCTGCTCTGGTTTCATTCTTGGTAGGGATCACAACTTGCCCCCAGCCAGTGGTAGTTCCATCTTTTACTACTTTCACTGCCTCTTTGTAAGAAGAGATTGATGCTTTCTTCTTGGAAGATTCGTCTTCTAAAGAGAGACCTTGGAACTGCGTTCCTTCCACATCATCAGCACTGATAAAAGAGAAATTGGACAAATGGCTCATCATCAAGGCTTGTTCTCCACTTATTGTCACCAATTTTCCATTTGTTACAAATTTCAACTTTTGATGAAGCGTAGAAGTTACTGCCCCTGCTTCATGGATCCATGGTCGTCCTAACAGACAGCTATAAGCAGCTTGAATGTCCATGACTTGGAAAGTGATTTGGAATGTATGTGGACCAATTGTCATGGGAAGGTTGACTTCGCCAATAACAGATTTTCGCGATCCATCAAATGCTTTGACAACTACACCACTGAACTTCATAGGCATTCCTTGGTAAGACAAGCGAGCAAGAGTTGTTTTTGGCATCACATTCAAGGAAGATCCGGTATCTACCAACACATTTGACAAAGAGTCTGACTGACAGTTCATAGAAATGTGCAAAGCAAGATTGTGATTTTTACCCTCCTCGGGGAGTTCTTCATCACAGAAGCTTAAATTGTTACAAGCTGTTATGTTGGCTATTATCCCATCAAAGTGGTCAACAGTCACATCATGATCTACAAAAGCTTGATCTAAGACCTTCATCAGGGCTTCCCTGTGGGCTTCTGAATTCAACAACAATGAAAGTATTGAGATTTTTGAAGGAGTCTGCATAAGCTGATCCACAATCTTGTATTCACTTCTTTTGATAAGCTTCAAAATTTCGTCAAAGTCAGGATTCACATTGGTTCCACTGGATTGACCAAAATCAATGTTTGTATTACTGACAGGAGTTTCCACAGGATTCCCTACTGGTGTATTGACAGGATTTTGCCCGGTTGCAGGAGCAACAGGCTGCTTTGGAGGTAGCGGAGTATACACACGTCCACTTCTTGTTACACGACTTACATCAGCAATGTTTACAACAGATGAGAGAGTAGGTAAAGGAACTTCTTGTCCATCCTTTATCATTGTGGCGTTGTAGTTGTATGGAACTGCCTTGTCAGAGTTATAAGGAACAGGTCCAGGTAGACAGATGATCAAAGGAGCAATAGGAACCTTCGGCTTGTTGTAAGTAACTTCCATGCGCTCAGGCATGTTGAAATGAGGAACGATGACGTTAACTGTAGGCATTTCCGAGTTGATATCTGAGACTAAAAGCTCATGCGGATAACATCCTATCATGTTAACTTCATTTTCATCCCTATTTCTGTAGATCTCAATAGTACCATTATCTAGCAAAACTTGGAGATCTCTTCTCACAATCGAACATCCGTGAGGATCTACACAACATATGCTACAGGAACCATAGTGATGCTGGCGAAAACTCGGCCCTCGACAGAGAGTGGCGTGCATTTGTACCAAATCGGCTCTTGAGAAATTGATATTATAGACTCGGTACGGACCAGGACATCCATACACCATGTTTACAACATGCCCTCCATGATTGGGCAGCGGATTTGCTTGCACATTAGGATTCAAATTTCTGAAAGAGAGGAGATTAGATCTAACCAACCTCTGAACTTCATATTTCAAAGCTATGCAATGCTCCAGATCATGGCCAGGTGCTCCTTGATGATAAGGGCATGAGACCTCAGCTTTGTACCACCATGGGAGTCTCTCAGGTACTGGTGGTGGTGCTTTAGTTTGAATAAGGCCTCTTTCAATTAGTGCAGGGTACAATTCTGTGTAGGTCATCGGAATCGGATCAAACTGTGGAGCTCTTTGTACACGATTCTGATTATTGTTAAACTGCTGAACCTGTGGTCGAGGCTGTTGTTGTTGAAACTGCGGAGTAAACCCCGGATTCGGTGCGGTATTAACGGCTGGTGCAATAGCAGCTACCTGTTGTTGACGATTGACATTTCCTCTTGGCCTCCCTTGGGATACCATGTCAACACTTTGTTCCTTCTTCTTTTGGAAACCACTTCCGAACTTTTTGGTTCCGCTTGAAGATCCACCTTCTTTAGTCAGACGTCCGGTTCGGACTCCTTCTTCTAGACGCATCCCCATGTTTACCATTTCGGTGAAATCACTTGGAGCACTAGCAATCATGCGTTCATAATAAAACGGACTGAGAGTATTCAAGAAGATCTTTGTCATCTCTTTCTCTTTCAACGGTGGATTAATCTGAGCAGCAGTTTCTCTCCATCGTTGGGCATACTCTTTGAAAGCTTCATGGTCTTTCTGAGCCATGGATCGAAGCTGATCTCTGTTTGGAGCCATATCCGAGTTATACCTGTATTGTCGGACAAAGGCCTCACCTAGGTCATTGAAAGTCCGAATATTGGTGCTATCCAAGCCTGTGTACCACTTCAGTGCGGCACCAGTCAAACTGTCTTGAAAGTAATGGATAAGCAACTGATGATTATCTGCATAAGTAGACATCTTCCTGGCATACATCACAAGATGGCTTTGTGGACAAGAACTACCTTTGTACTTCTCAAAGTCTGGGACCTTGAATTTAGCAGGTATTTGTACACTGGGAACCAAACATAGCTCCTGGGCATTCTTTCCAAACAAATCTTTTCCACGGATAGCTTTAACTTCCAGCTGAATCTTGTTGAATTGTTCTTGGAGATCTCCTACAAGGCTTCGCTGATTTGTGCTATCACCCTGATCATGATAAATCTCATTGTCTCCGTAAGGAACAGTGTGAACTGTAGGGGTCGGAACTGTCATAGTGGGTTGAGAAAGTGCCATAGTGATTTGGGAAAAAGTTACCCCTGAATGTGGAATAAAAGCCGAACCTTGTGCAGCAGGCGCTTCAGTTGTAGCTGTTTGAACCCCAGAGAAATTATGACGGAAACCTGTACCAAAGCTGAAAGGCGGGCCCCAACCTTCTGGCATGGAGAAAGATGGAATACCGAATGCAACTGTAGAAACTGGAGTAGTGACTTCAGATGTTACCGTTGCTTGACTGTTAGGTGGCGGCGGCTGATTCTGTGCGGCCATTAAAGAGTCAACCAGAGTCGTGAGACTTTCCAACTTTTCCTGAAGGGTGGTCACTGTACCACGAAGCTCAATATTTTCTTGTTCAGAGTGTTCCATTACTCTTCTTCTGCTTGAACGAGTATTGTATCTGTGATCTGATTGCGAGCGCGGTCGAGAAACTTTGAGACGCGACAACTTGACGATCTATTGGAGAAAGATCCAAAAGATGAGACTCTATACAACAGACTCGATATGCAGAATGATGTATGCAAAAAAGAAATTTATGATTTTTCCAAATATTTTAAAGATTATTCTCTTGCAAACATTTGAACATAAACAAATCTTTTATTCATTCATTTTTTTTTCAATAATGGGAAATGTTACAACATTGGAGCGTAGCTCCTTACAAAAGCAAATGATAAATAAAAAGCTAAACAAATCTAAGCATCTTCATCAGATGAAGAACCAAATGCATTGTGCAGCTTGAGCTTCATGATTTCTTTTCCATAGTGAGCTTTCAATTCGGCCTTTTCAGCTCTCAGCTTGTCAACAACATTCTTCCAATTATCAGGAGTCGGAGCGTTGCTTGTTGAGCCTTCCAGATTTTTCTTGCTTTCTTTGATGTACCTCTTGAATGCAGCGTCTTTCTGACGAATCTTCTCATCTTTACTCATGAGCCATCCATCTTGATAATAGAGAGTTTCTTCGTGATCTTTCACTCTTTTCTTCAACTTTCTATTTTCCACCTCAGTGCTACGAAACTTTTCTTCCCAAGCATCTTTTTCTGTCCTCATTTTAGCCAAAGTGTCTTGGTATTCTTTCATAGTGGGAATGTTGGGTCGTTGAGATACTGCAGGAAACATGGGTTTTTCATAAGCATAAGGCATTTGGAACTCCTTTGCTCTTTTCTTTACCCAGCAGGTGTAGGCGTCCATGGCAATGCAATTTCTTTCCTCACCTTTTTCTTTCCATCGGATGTCGTACCAAGCTCTCACCATTCTCGCTTTCAACCTTTTAGGATTATCCCCTTCTTGGTAAAAGTATCCTTCCACTGAGGGACCAGCAGGTTTAACTGAATTTGCATACCCGAGTTGTCGTCGGGCCAGGACCGGATTGTAGTTAATTCCTCCTTGTGTACCAATGAGGGGTACGTTGGCGAACTCTCCACAACTATCAATGGTTTCTGTACCACAGCGAGCCAAGGTATACCAATGAATATCATTATTAGTAAGAGACATAAGTCTTCGAGGCCAACGCAAGCCTTCTCGGTTTTCTGTGAAAATAGGAGACTCAGGTAAGTGTGAAACAATCCATTTGAACAACAAAGGTGCACAACATACAATGATTCCACCGCCTTGGCGATTCCTATGATGGACAGAGAAATACATGTCACCAAGTAAAGTCGGAACAGGATTTCCAATCAGAAAAATCTTTATGGCATTGATATCAACAAAGTTGTCGACATTGGGAAACAGAACCAACCCATAGATGAGCAAGGCTAGTATAGCTTCAAAAGCTATCATGCTACCAGTTTCGATGAAATCAAAGGCTTTCTTTATTAGGAAGTGTGAAGTTAAACCCGGGAGGTTTCCTTTGGTAGTCCAATTACTCTCTACTTCAGACTTTTTCATGTGGATACTTGCTGCAATGACGTGTGACTTAGGAATGGCTTCCAAACCATTGAAGGGTATTTTGTCAGACACAGGAATACCCAAAAGATTGGCATATTCTTCCAAGGTCGGTACCAACTGGTAGTCTGGAAAGGTGAAACACCGGTAGACGGGATCATAGAACTGAACCAGAGTCTTGAGAAGTCCTTCATCAACATGAGTGTTCAAAATAGGCAAAAGCTTTCCATAACTTTTCCTAAAATTACAAGGATCTTGTACAGAAGATGCTAACTCTCTCAGTTTTTCTACATCAGGCGTTTTGAAACCGTACTTTTTGGTATACCTTTTTTCCATAACTTAATCCTATAATGTTTGCAAAGAAAATTCTCTAAATTTTTTGGAAAAATCATGTTTTTTATGGAAAAAGATGGGTTTTTTAATGAATGTATGAATGCATGGATGCGTGGATGCCACATATTCAAACATGGTGAAACAAACATGGTAACGCAAACAGGGTAACGCGAACATGGTAACGCATACATGGTAACACAAACATGGTAACACAAACATGGTAACGCATAGGTTCAAAGGTCCAAAGTCACGAGCATGAGGTCAGAGAACCAAAAATGGGATAGATCTAGTTAATCACCTGCATGACATGTTCTACTGATACGTCAGAGTCTACATTTTTCTTTCGGATATTACCGGCCTTCCACAATTAAACTCATGAGCCAGTAATATTCTCAAGAAAAACTCGTCTGAGTGTGGTTCTCCGCATGACAACTAATCCAAGTCTTCACCTGAATAGTTTCTGCACCACAACCTAATAAGGCCAGGATGGGTTGGGGTTCTACGGTCTCTCAGCTTCTACAGTTCAATGAAAGTAATAATGTCTTCGCTACGAAACATGCTAAACATATATTACCAACAAGGAACCTCCACTGAGCGGAAGGATTCTCACGTGCGCCTGCACATGACTATACCCTCCACCTAATTTCTTATGTGTACTTAATCCGGGTTAGGATTTGTCCATAATGTATCACTTGTAACAGAACCACACAAGTAACAGAACCAGAACCACACATATAAAAAAAATGAAATAAAAACAAAACAAATAGAAATAACCCTTTCTTTGGAAACAATAAAAAGATGGTCCCCAGTGAAGTCGCCATTTTTCTGTCGCGGGCGAAAAATCGTTTTGTTCCTCTTTTTTGTGGGATGAGACACCTGATGCCTTCTTTGGGCTCGAGTGCTCATAAAAAATGATTTTTCTTTTGTTTCGACCAAACTTTTTATTATTTCCAAAGGAGGAAAAGGAAAAAAGCTGCAATAACCTAAAAAAGTGGGGGAGAGATCTTGGGTAAGAGGGTTGGTTATACGATGGGAAGGTATTAGCACCCAACGTATCTATAGTACTCTATAGGTTTCTTTGCTTTGTTTTTCATTCCATGTTATTGAGAGGTTCTTGTGAAATAGGTGGGACCTAAGGTGTTTGTTTGATTATGCTCGCAAAGATCATCGCGATCCTCTGCATACATATCCCTTAGAGGGAATCAGAGCATCTGTAGCTCGGGGTCTACGGGTGCTAAGGTTTGAATGGTTTTTTTTGTTTTGTTTTGCTCGCCAAGGATCGACCTTGTGCCTACGTATTCTCAAAGGGATGTTGAGAAAGTCAGAGCAATCGTAGTTCCCACTTATGCTAGTGGAAGCAAAGGAAAATAGACAAATGTCGTCTAAATGCTAGATGTATCTAATCTATATCATCACATACATCTGTTTGTTTTTGTTTGAAAATCTTTTCATTATAAGCCCGGGGCCATGCCACTTAGGGTGCTTAGAATGATAAAGATGTTTTTGTTGTTTAACCAGCCTTGTGGCAAAAGTTTCAATGAAGTCAGCCTTGTGACAAAAACTTTGATTAATCAGCCAGCCTTGTGGCAAAAGTTTCAATGAAGTCAGCCTTGTGACAAAAACTTTGATTAATCATCCAGTACGGTGGTAAAACAGTTTGATTGATTAGCCAGCCTTGTGGCAAAAAGTTTGATTGATTGATTGATTGTTTGTGATGATATAGAAGAGATACTCCTAGCATAGAGATGAAAAATGTCTAATCTCCTACGGTATTTGATTTGGATATTGGGGATGCTTATAAGAAGCCCGTGGGTCCTTGTACGAAGCCCAAGAGGAGGCTATCCGAGGGTCCTTGCATTGTAAGCCCAAGAGGAGGCTATGGGAGGGACAATCCAGGGTCCTTGCATTGTAAGCCCAAGAGGAGGCTATGGGAGGGTCACTCGTTTGTACAAAGCCCAAGGGGAGGCATGGTATAGTTGGTTTGAGCTCTTAGAGCGATTTCACCGGGAAACCATACTCTATGTCCTAACCTAAACTAGTGGAGATTCTTTGCACGAAGCCCAATAGGAGGCTATGGGGAACCTAGTGTTGTACTAAGTTGAACAAGTATATAACACAATCACACATATGAACAAGTACAAACAAATATGCACAAGTACATGAACAAATATGAACAGTTATATGAACAGTTATATATGACAAAGTGTGTGTATATAATGGAGTTTATGAAGGAAATATACCTGTAAGCATGATCCATTTGCATACACGGGGGCTCGGGACTCATACTCGGGGAGAGGCCCTTTTGAGTTTATTCAAAGCTATGTAAACAAGTATTTACAAAGGGCTTGGGACTTATACCTACATGGAGGCCCATGGTATTTTTGGGAAGATTTAAAGAAACCTTCATTTTTGATTTGTTGTTCAAAGTTAAAAAACAAACTGATCGAGGTATGTACAAAAAAGTGTATGTACAAAAAGTGTATGTACAAAAAGGCGTACAATGAAATACCTAATTTCATGTACTGGAATGGGACTTAGACCTATGTGGAGGCCCCTGTTTTATTTTATAAAACATGGTTGATTGTTATTAACAGACGCGTTGTTTGAAAAAACTGTTTGAAAGTTATTGTTTTGAAAGAGTTTTCTGTACAAAGAAAAACTGTATAAAAGGGAAAAGGAGTGGGTCTTATACTCTCTAATATTCGAGAGGCCCCACATCATTTTGAAAATCAATTGATCAATTAAAAAGATTTAATCAATAGTTTCAAAAAGAAATGGTTTATTGTCTTTGAAATGAATCGTGATCGCTTGTTTTAAAATGATTTGAATTTTGAAAGGAGTCAAATTAATCAAGATAAACAAAAAGCTTGTCTTCAATTAACACTTAGATGATTAGGGTTTATTCAAAAAATATTTACAAGTGATTAGGTTAAAAATTAAATGAAAAAAACAATATTTAAAGTATTAAAAATACTTAAAAATAAGTCATTTTAAACCTATTTAAAAATGTATCAAATAAATATTTTTTGATGATTTTTTTTTGATATTCTTAAAATATATATATTAAATGAATAGTGTTTAAAAAATGAAGCAAAAATGAATTGATTTGGTTAGTTAAATGATTAATTAAAGTTGTGAAGAAAAATGAAAGAAAATAGGTGCTAAAAAATTGGTTTTGTCTCCACAAGGGTTTGAACCCACGCACCCACGCTTGCTAACCAAAACATGGACCAACTGAGCCACGCTTGTGGCTTGTTTATAATACGCTTCCAATGCATTATATTTTAAAACAAATATTTGAATTCTTTGAACGAAAAAACGCGCCAAGAACACAACCCTAACTGAATTTTGAAATTCTTCAAATCTGTGTTGTTTTGATTGATCAAAGGGTCTATCTCACTCGGTTTTGGACGAGGAACATGATGATGACCTTTAATTTCATTTATTTTTGCTCTAAGGTTATCAATTTTCACATGAACATGAAGAACCCTAAAACTGAATTTGATCGTGAAATGATGTATGTGCAAGTTATGATGCAATTGATTGAGGGTTAATGATCCCCATGTGTGCAGAAACAAGATGGTATATCAATATTTCATTTATGATGCGTGCATGATAGAGTTTGAAGTTCATGAGACTTACCTTCAAAAACGGCCAAAGTGGAGATTGAATTCTTCAGTAGAGGTGTTACAGAAGTTGTTGCTTGATCTGAACAGCTTCAATGATGATTATAGAACATGTCTGGATGCTTGGAGTGGATTAAAAACATCTGGATCATTCCATGGAACCCGATCTGCAGTAGAACCAAGTGTGAATCGAGCCTGATGATTCTGAAGTTTTTGATTGATGATGAGTGTTGGGATAGTTCATATGTGACATATATGAGGTGTTGGAAGTGTTAGTTTGGACAGAAATGATCTTGAATGGATTTTGGCATGATAAGGCTCAATTTTGGTTCATGTGGAAGTGAGGTAGTGATTCTGAGATTTGAGTGTTTTTGGGGTGTGTGGATGGATCAAACACATCACATATGATGTTTAGAAGTTGTTAGAAACATCACTTTGGCCAGAAATTCAAAGGTTTGGAGGTTGAGTTTTCTACCTCTTTGAAAACTATGAAACTTGCAATTCAAGAAAGAAGAGAGAAAACCTATAATTGTGAGGTTTTGGTGTGAATTGAAGAGTGATTTGCACCTCTATTTATAGGCCAAGAGTTCTGAACTCAGACCTTTGCAAGTTGATCAAGAATTGGTGATTTGGCTTAAGAGATAAAAAGGAATCTTTTACATTTAATGCAAAATGGTTAAAGTGACCAAACCATGGTTAAAACTCTAGCTTCTTATCCTCTTCCATTCTGATCTTCTAATCAGAAAATATCTCTCAATTATTGCTTCTATGCATCATTGCTTGAATTATAGGTCATGTAGTCTTGAAACTTAGTGAAAAATGGTGAGAATTCAAGTGAAAAAGTTCACTAATGTCAAAATTCAAAACCATAGCTACACTTCATATTTTTTCATGCTCTTGGACATTTTGGAAAGCTCATATTACACACTTCAAAACCCTAGTTGAAAGTTTCTTCAAGATCCTTAAGGAAGTGGGTGAAAAAGATCCATGAACTTTGAAGAAAATGAAGTTTTAAGTGAAGTTTTCAAAAGATACCAACTTTGAAGCTCCATATCTCTTAAATGGTTGATCTTATGAAAAAAAATTATATGTGACAAAGTTGTTCATTGGATCAAAATCTACAACTTTCATGTTGGAAGTTTTTTTCAGTTTGTAGGTGAAATTTTGAGAAATTCCCTTCCAAAGTTTGGAAAAAACCATGAAAAACACTTAGAAATTTTTCTAAGTATGGAAAGTCAAACTTTTGACTTTTTGATTCTTGATTGATTTTCTTGATTTTTCTTGATCAAATGACTTCATATATCATATATTGATGATTCAAAACTTCAAAAGTCATGGTTGACCAAAATTCCCCAAAAGTCAATGGTGATCTTGTACAGTTGACTTTTTTCAGACGAATCGCGTTTCTGGAGATTTCAAATGAAACAGGCTATCCTCACCAAATGAATGGTATGAATGGATCACATTGAGGCATTAGAGGATATTGAGCCATGGTTTGAGTTGTGGCACCATGTCCTGATTAAAAAGTCAGTTGTTCAGTGAATTAGGTCAAAACCCTAATTGTCGACCTGATGAAATTGATGACTGTGGATCTTGAATTGAGATACAATTTCCATTGTATGTTGTCATAGGGATTATTTGAGGATGATTGAAACCTTTGATTGACTTCCTGGGGGTTTTTAGGGTTTCCCAAATGTGATCCCTGATTTTAGTCCCTGATAGTTCAAAACCTTAATCTGATGATTTGAAATTTCTCTGTTTGATCAATTCTTGTGTAGGAGATGTTAAAAGCCAATGGATTAAATCAAAATGATGTACTTGGGATCTTGAGGTCATGTCCCAAGTCACTAGGTCAAATCCTGAGCAAAAGTCAGGAGTATGCTATCTTCAGTCAAAACCCTAATTTGGTTGATTCAGAGCCTTTGAGCTTGTTGAAATGAATCTCTGAGGACCAAATGTTGATTGTTGATGAAGATGATTCATTTGAGATGAAGGGAGAACAAAACCCTAGTTGATTGTTACTTGTACTGATGAGTGATTTCTTGATTAAATCCCTGCTGAGTCACAAGTAACAAACACAGGCTATGCAATTTGTTAGAGATGCAAATGATGCATATGCAATGATATGAGGTGGTATCTTAGGTCAAAAATTGGGGTATGACAAGGCGTAACTGCCGTAAGTGAATTAAATGACGAATGTGACATCCTATTTCATCGTATGAATTCTTTTAAAATACTCTAATTTTCTGTATAAATTATCGGGTAGATTTGGGGTGTTACAATTGCTTTTGCAAAGTCCACTCTCCTTGAGCCTTTCCCATGTTCCCTCTGCAGCAAAAGCAATACAAATCAAACAAGTAAGCTCTCTAAGATCAGATCAAATTCATTTCAAGCATTCTTAAGCCTTGTACTTTCCATTGAAACTATAACTTTCTCATTTCTTCACAAACAAGTAAAGAGGTACAAGTATCACATGTGAGCCCAATTTTCTGAGATTTTTCCCTCCACAAACCCTAAATTGTGCCTATAAATAGAGGCCATTGCCTCTTGTTTCAAACACACCAGAACTCTCCAAGTCACCTATCACCAAATGAATCTTTCAAATAGCTTCTAATCATCATATAGAAGCTGTACAAAACCTCTAAACATTTACCAAACTCCACAAACACAAAATCACTCTTCAAACTCCATTAAAGAGTCACTTTGAACCAAAAGTTTGAACTTTCCATTTAGCTCTTGCATTTTGAGGCTTTTTGTTTCAGATACCTTCTATATCACATATAGAAGCTATCCAAGTGCTTAATCCAGTTCTGTAACACCTGGAACATTGAGTTCTAGGCATAACTTTTCTTGTTTGTAGGTGATATCAAGTGGTAAGAAGCAGAGGTGATCAATCCATTCTAAGTGCCCAAAAAGCTTCCTTAGAGGTCATTGAAGTTATTCAGATCAAGAGAGAACTTCTGTAACACCTCCAGGCACGAACTGGAACTCCATTTTCAGAGGTAAGAAGCTTGAATTCGAGCATACTTGTTTAAGTACCATTCTGATTATTTCTTGTTACCATTATGTTTAGAATTATGTGAGGATCAATAGCCCTAAGGTTTTAGGGCCTAATTGTTTGTTTTGAGAATTTAATTTGAAAACTTAATTTTAGGGTTCTTGTTGATTTTCCAGAAATTCATGAGTTTGATTCTGTTTAAATTGTTGTTAATTATGTGGATCAAAATTCATATTGAAAAATGGATCAAAATTCACTTTTTTTTTTGTTAAAATTGGTTAAGATTTGGCAAAGTTGAAAATCCAGCCATGGTGAAGTTGTTGTTGTTCTTCACGAAGAAAATGAAGTTGTTTGGTGGTAAATTTTGAATTTTTGGCACTTGTTTAAAATATAATGAATTTGAGTTGTTTTAGTAACGACTACATCGTTACACCTGAAATTTTGTACTTATATGTTTATCTTAACCATTGTCTTTTGTACATATACTTGTTGAATTTCTATCCATGTGTTTTGTACTTGTTATCATCATACATACCTTGTTTATCTAACCATTGTGCATAAGTTAAACATTCATAATTCATCATTCACTCACATATGAATCAATCCAAAGGTGTAAACTTCTTTGTTTATCATCATTGTTTATTACTTACTTGTTTTGACACATGTTATCACACACACACTTGAGGTATCCATTGATTGTTTGCTTAAGTTGTTTTGTTGAAAATCCAAAGGAATAGGAATGGTATTGACTAAAATTGTCAAGGTACTCAAACTCTTTTCCAATCTCTTTTATTTTGTGTTAAATTATTGTTAAAGCTTTTCACTTGTCTTTATGGTTTTGTATTGTTAAAGCTCAATCAAACCCTTTTGTTTTTTAAACCTTGGTACTAAGAGGAGAATAATTACCTTTTTATTAAAGCTTGGTCCCTTTTTATTTTAAAATTGTTAAATTTTGTTAAAGCTTAACCCTTTTAAAATTTGTTAAGTATTTTAAAGCTTAACCCTTTTTTAAAAACCTGTGCCTTTTTTATTTTTCTTTTAAGGGGAACTACAAAAGCTCTGACTTTCCTTTTCTTTAAAAGGGGTATGTAGGCCCAAGATGTGATGTCTTATAGAGCTCACTTTCAAAAACTTCTTTTCCCATCCCTACACTCTATTTTAACAATTTCACATATGCTTTTCAAAATACATGTACAAACAAAAATAATAACATTTTCAAAGAGGTTCCCATGGAGTACCATGGATATGAGGGGTGGTGCTTAAAACCTTCCCCTTATATAACAAACCCTCTTAATCTCTGATAAGTTTATTAGTTTTGATTTTAAAAACTTCTGTGGGTTTTATTCGCTCTTTCTCCCATTCCTTTTGGAAGCGCGGTGGCGACAATATTTAAAACAAATGAGCTAAGTTTTTCCATGACTTTAGTCTCACCAATCTCACCGCTACACAACTAAACTATATTAATTAAATAATAAAAATACCACTTGAAACAAAGCTAAAAAAAATCTACACAAAAGGGTTTGGCATTAGAAATTGAAAGTAGTGTTAAAGAGATATGAAATAGGCCCAACCCATTAACTCACCAACCCTATTTCAAAAGACATGAAAATAATAATAAAAACTTAAAAAAAAGTTTCAACATGGATAGAGGGAGGCAGAGTGGTAGACCACATATATGGTGTTTTTTTGTTGTTTTCAAATTAGTAAGAACATCCAACAAAATAGGGACACTTGGCAAGGCAAAAATATAAATAAAACAAACAATATAACTAAAACAAGCAAATGAGAACAAGAGAGTAAATAGTCTCTTTCTGGAACGTGAAACAACAACTCTTCTTCCCCAAACACAATTTCTTCCTTCTACCTGTGCTCATAAAATTTTCCAAAAAAATCAAGTAAAAAAACATTGCATATTAGACAAATCAATTTCATCTCAATTCAAATCACATAAAAAAAATCAACATTGTAAATTTTGATGGCCGACCGGAGAGTGGCTGTGATAAATGTTGAGCGGCGGAGGCCGGATGGTGTGGTGGTTCCGTCGGAGAGGCGCAGAATTTGGAACGGTGACGCTGCAGTGGAGGGAGACCGCAGCTGTGAGATTCGCAGTTATTGTGTGGCTAGCTTGATATTTTTGCCTTGCGGGTCCGAGGATGTGGCGGCGTTGGGAGGCGATGTTTGTCGGAAGTGAGATTGGGCCGTCGGGGCTGTCCGGCGGTGCTGCTCAGTCGTCGTGAGCAGGGGCGGCCGAATTCGTGGCTTGCGGCTGCAGCGTCACCATCGCCGGTTGCTAGTGCGACGTCGGCGGTGGTGATGCTTCGGATCTGTTCTTCCATTCAATTTACCTACAAAAATAAACTTTATAGTGTTAAGGTTGTTTCTACCATTTTTCTTGATTTTTGATGGTGTATTGTAGGTTTCGTGAAGATGGTTTTGCTGGTTTATGTGTGTAAAGTTAAAGGTTGGTAACTTGGTATAGAACAAAAGTGTGGAAATTGGTTACTGTAGTGAAAATAATATATATGTGGATCAAAAATAAAACATCTGGAAAAAGGTGGATTATTGTTAGTGTATGGAAAAAAGTTTTTGAGGGTGATAAGTATTGGTTTGTACGTGAATGAAAATGTCTTTGTGGGAGAGAATAAGGGTTTGGTTGTCAACTACCTACCTATCAATACAACATGCCACTAAACACCCTATTTTACCCTTTTATTCAAATTTCATTTACACTATAAAATACCCTTTTTCGTAATCTATCTACTATCAAGCAATTAAAATTAAAGTCCACCACACTACCAATTATGCCCTTTTCTTTAAAATAATTTTCAAAGCTAAAAGGTTATTTTTGTCATTTCATAATCAACTCATTTTATTCACCCCACACTCAACCTACTTTTGCCACCTATCTTCCATTCATTCTCTCTCCTTCAAATTTCATCCTCTTATAATATTACTTTTATTCTATCTCACTTCTCTCTCCACATTTATTTTTCATTTCATTTCTATTTACTTTTCTCTCTCTCTTACAATTTTCTCTCCAATATTTTCACTTTCATTTTAATTTTTTCTCTCAAAATTTTAATAAATTGAATTAATATAATTATTAAAAAAATTATTTTCAAATGTCAAAATTATTCATAATTTTAAAAAAAAATATTTTTACATGTTAAAATTTTTATTTTTCCCACGGATCACTATGAACAAAATACCTATTTTATTTTAATTAAGATTATACTTATTTGAGACACAAAATTCTTATTTTCAAATGTCAAAATTTTCTATTTTTCTCACGGGGCACTATCAATAAAATAACCATTTTATTTTAATTAATAATTGTCTTTATTTGAGATACGAAATTCTTATTTTCAAATATTAAAAACCTATATCGTATTAAATAAAAAAATATTATTATTATTATTATTCATTTTATAATTAAATAACTCATTTCAAATTTACATGTATATTTAAATCTAATCTATATCGTATTAAATAAATTTGTAACGGGATACGATTAGTTACATTCACGCAAATTTGTTTTTGATAAAAATTGCTTTCAATATGCATTTGAATACAAATTAACTATACAAAATTATTTTAACCTGTACAAATTCATGAATATCTAATTTTTTATATAATTATATTTATCATTCAATATTCTAAATATCTAAACAAATCAACTATCAAGCTATTAAAAAAGAAGTCCACCATCATTTAATTTTCTCCCTCTAAATTTTCTCTTTTCTTTTTTATTTTTTAAACATAAATTAATTACTAAATTGAATTAACATAATTATTAAAAATATTATTTTCAAATGTCAAAATTATTCATAATTATTAAAAAATTATTTTCAAATATCAATATTTCTATTTTCTCACTGAAAACCATAAGCAAAATACATATTTTATTTAGCAATTGTTTTTATTTGAGACACAAAATTCTTATTTTCAAATGTCAAATTTTTTATTTTTTCACGGGGCACTGTCAATAAATTATCTAAATGTTTATTTAAATAAAATCTATATTATAACATATAAATTTGTAACGGGACACGATTAGTTAAATTCACGCAACTTTTTTTTATAAATATTTAATATGCATTTGAGTATAAAACCACCATACAAAATTATTATAACCTATGCAAATGCATAATATCATTATTCTTTATACAATTGTATTTATCATTTAATATAATAAATATCAAAACAAATTATATATATAATATCAAATCAATATACCCGTGCGGCAGCACGGGTGATTTACTAGTTTACTAAATAAAATTGTACTAACCAATCAAATATCTCCTTTCATCCAAGTGGCACCTAAAATTTTCAAAATATTTTTCCCTCTTTCTTCCCTCACCTTCCCTATCTCCAAACCAACACAATATGAAACCCTAGATCTAATTTTTCCGCCGTCACCATCTCTCTTTCCTTCCTTTTCCTTTTCCTTTCTCTCTTTTTTCCTTTCCAGTCCGGATCAATTATGTGAAGCTTTACTTTTCCATAAATCTTTCTACCCCTTTCATCAACCTCTGCTTCATTGTTATTTTCATAACTCACTGTTTATCACCTGCGATTTTTGTTCATCACATGCGATTTTCATCTCCAGACAAAAGCTTGAAAACGGTATGTTGAATCCCTTATAACTATTGTGGTGGATCTGGTTTCAACGACAACATCGAAGAAGGTTGAAGTATGGCATACACGTTTCCTCATAGTAAGGTACATTTATGTATAAGCAGGTTTTGTTTTTATCTTGTGCAAATATTAAATCTATTTTTCTTTTGATCTATTTTTCAGATTCTGATGACGTTGAATAAACTGCTGAATGGAAGAAACAGAAACGCATCAACATTGCAACTCTCATTTGAAAACCCATCACCACCCACCTTTTCCTCATCACGCTGTAAGCAATTTTTTCTTCAATTTTTGTTTCATTTTCTAAGAATATGAAATTATTTAGGGTTTTCAATTTTTTTACCCTTTACTATGTTTTCATTTTCTTGCAGTGTTTAATTTTCTAGGTGATAATGTTTTGGTATTTGTGTATAAACAATGAGAACTACAAGTGATTTTCAAGGTGATAATGTTATTGTATTTGTGTTTTCTTACTGCAATCTGTTTATGCATAGTGTCATATGTTGGAAAAAAATTCAGGTCAAGTTGGCTGCTGATGCTATATTGCGAGATGCGGGTGCTGGTTACGAGATTCTGGTTGGCTAAATTATTAAAATTCTCTGTATATGTTAAGTCTATAATGTCTCAATTATGGGTAAGGACTCTTTTAGCCAGCGTCCTTAATACCTTTGATTTGAAGGCTTTTTCTACACGGTCTAATTCATGTTGCACGATAGCAGGTTATTCTAAGAAAATTACACCAGGTAGTCACCCCATCAACCTATTTAGATGGTAATATTGGCCCTGACGCAACTCATCTTCTTGCAATTAAAGAGGTTTTCACTTATCAATATCATTGTTCTTTAGTTAATTACTTTTGTGTGCTATTTCAAGTATTTGTATTGTATAGTGATGCCAAATGTTCATACTTTGAATTGTCATCGGCAAAAAGAATTGTATATTTTCTTCAGGAAAGCAATGGCTCTGATAATTGTCAATGTTACAAATTTCTTTTGATCTGTTTTCAGAAGTGACAATGTCTTCGGTTTGGTTATTTGAGTAATTTTGTAGTTTTATAGAATTTTAGATGTTTCTGTTTTGGAATGTGTGCATTGATTTCTGTAAGGTTGGTATTTTGTATTGAATCGGTGTTTAGAGAAAGTTTTGAAAACCAAACTGAATCAGATGGTTAAACGAGTTGAAATGTGAAGTGACGATGTCTATGGTTTGGTTATTTGAGCTATTCTCTGGTTTTTGTGATTATCAGTAACAGGCAAACAAGTTGATAAGGAGGTAATTTTGTAACTGAATTTTCATTTATGGAAAAAAATTGTGCTTAGAAGTTTTTCTTCTAATCCTTTAACAATGTACAGACAATTGACAGATTAATTGAGACTGGAGAGAGTGAACAAATTTTTCAGAAAGCAATTCAGGAACAGGGACGAGGTCAGGTTTGTCCCTCCGTTTTCTTCATTTCCAACGATTATATCATAACATAAGATACACTCATTTGAAAAACTGAACATAACACAATTATTTTAAGGGTGAGAGAGCATATTGGACCAGTAAATATTTGGAATTATAAAAACCAGAATATATTGAATGTGATTTTGTGATCTATAATGTATTTATTTACAGATTGTGTTGTGCCTTTTATATGTGTGGACAGAAGGAAAGGCCCTGGATACAATTGGTCCAACAGTAAACCAATTTTATCCTTCTGATATAGTTCTGAAATATGTTAAAATTGGAATATTGTGTGTGCAAGAAAATGCTATGAATAGACCATCAATGTTAGAAGTTGCTGATTCTTCATCAAGTAAACAAGATGAATCTTGCAGTGTGAACCAAGTAACTGTCACAATGGTAGATGGCAGATATATAGTGGAAGGCAGGATCAATGAAATTCTCAATACATATACTTGTGATTTGTTTTTTACATAGAAAAGATTGAGATAAAATGTTTATGTTTCATTACTAATCTATAAGGTCGCCTAGATACTAAGCAGGTGATGTAAAATAAACATTAGTATTTTAAAATGATTTACCTCAATGGTATTAATGTTAGCACAACGATTTGATTATCATATTTAAACACCTTGTATTGTTTGTAGACAACAAAGTTTACCTTTTTCTTATGGTTCATAATAGAAGTCCATGACCAATTAAGGTGAACAACATTAAGAAAAAACCTGGAACTAGAACCAAGAAACAATGTGTGCCAAGACCTCTTGTATATATTGTACTATAAAATTCTGATATAGTATGGGAAGTGATAATTTCATAGATTTACTTAAGCAAGATAGTGAGAATGGGAAGTAATCAATTTATACTTTCATATATGCAGTATGAGTAAGGGTGGCAATAAAATTAGACAATTTCTTGGTATTTTTTGTTTCTCACAATATTTTTTGTTTCTCATATATATATATATATATATATATATATATATATATATAGTACATGGGAAGTGTTAAGTTGATGTTGTTGATTGTTGTCAGAATGAGAAGAATAGATACAATGTTTTGGTGAGGGTTTAAACAAAAGACAATCCTCATGCAACTACTGCATTTGCTTACATGAATAAATAAAAGAAGTCCCTCGCCAGTTCCTTTAAAAATAGTTTTTGTGTTTATAAGGCCAACACAAACACTAAATTTCAATTTCAAGTTTTATGCGTATGGATATAGTTTTTGTGAAATAATCATATTTTTGTTGCCTATATCTAGCCTTGTGGATGGTTTTCTTTCAATTCACTGCCAATTGTTTCGTAAGTTACACTTAATTTAGGTAAATTTTAATAATATTTTATTCATATAATTAATAGACTTCCGTAAATAAATCTAGAACTAAGAAATTTTATAGTAATTTATAGGATCATATTCATGAGTATAACTTTATAGGATCAAGTTTATAGGGGCAAGAGATAAGTTCATTTGAATATAACTCTAGAACCAAGGATCGTATTCATATAATATTTTATTCGTATAAAAGATATGGTCTAATTATATTGTTTTAATAATTATGTAATATTTTATTTTTGTTATTCTATTTATCTATCTTAATATTCTTTTTCTAATCACTATTTTAATCAAATATTTACAGCATCTTAATTATATTGTATTTAATGGTAGTGCACTATAGTAAACCAATATTTACAACATCTCATGTGATTTTTATCATTGAAACTTCCTACTTTCACGGGTCACTATCATCACAATACTTTTTGTTAAAATTTAATTTAAGCAACCAAATATTCGTAGATGTTTATAGTTATTAAACATATTAAATTTATCATATTAAAATTATCATGTTGGTGATTTATTACATATTTATTTTTAAACATTTATAGTTATTAGTGATTTTATAATAACAACTATATATCAGCAACAACTAAGTCTTACCAAATGACCTAAGATAGAAATAGATTTACCCGTGCGACGCACGGGTCTTCTACTAGTGTGAATTGGAAAAATTGTAGATGATTGTTTGTTGTACGTGAGAGGCTATTGTGTCCTAGAAGTGGCAAAATTGTTAGTACTTTTACTCATAAATTTTAGGTTAACAAAAAACGAAAAAATAATATTAGTATTAACCAATAAATCAATCAAATAATATTATGATTTTCTTAGTGAGCAACATATTATTTGGACCAATCAAAGTCTAGGAAACAATTATGACACAAACGGAAAAGATTTAATTTTTTTTTTGATATATTTTTTTACTCTTTTTGAAAAAATATGCATGAAATAGATTAAAAATTATTATTTTAAAAAACCTAAAATAAAAAAACGAAAATTAAATATTAAAATAATAAAAAGTGCAATTTTTGATATTTTAGGACCTTTTTGAATAAAATGCAAAATAAAGGAAATAAAAGAAAAAATGTCAAAAGTGGGAAATGTGAGATTCGAACTCGGGACCTGTAGTTGCAAAGCCTACCAATTTAAGCTATATTATTTGTTCGAAATGAATAATTTAAAAGTAAACTATTATATTTTAAAATAGACTTTAAATAGAATATTTATGAAATTCAGGATGTAAATATGGATGAACCTAAGATTTTTATAAAACCCAATTTTTGAATAAGTTTGAATTTTTGAAAAGTGTGGACAAATTTTGGTGTACAACAACATCTACCTTAGCAGCAACGTCATATGGCTTATCCATGAGTGTGCCGCCAGCAGCAGCGTCTATTGACAACCTTGTGTTGTATAAGAGTCCATTGTAAAACATATGGATGACTAGTCAGTCTTCTAATCCGTGATGAGGACACATTCACATCATGTCTTTGTATCGCTCCCATGCGTCATACAGTGATTCGTTGTCTTTCTGTCCGAATCCGTTGATTTGGGATCGTAATGCAACAGTCTTGCTTGGAGGGAAATATCGTGCAAAAAACACAGTCTTTAATTCTTCCCAAGTCATGACAGTTGGATGGAAAGGATTGCAACCAAGCCCAAGCTCGATCTCTCAATGAAAAGGGAAAAGACGTAGTCTTATCACGTCGTTACTTACTCCATGTGCTATTACGGTATCAGCAAACTGAACCAATTCCGTCATATGTTTGTTAGGGTCCTCGGTAGAATTTCCAGAGAATTGATGTTGTTGAATGGCTGATATCAGTGACGGTTTTAGTTCGAAATCGTTTCGATTGATTTCAGGGGCAGAAATGCTATTGTGAGGCTCTTGTTGTGATGGAGTAGTGTAATCTCTAAGTGGACGGTTTCGTAGTCCTTCCATGTCTAAGTCAGGTTTATTTTTGGTTCAGATTTAGGTTTTGATTCAGAGGTAGATTCAGAATCAGTCTTGAATTCTAGTTTCGGAAGAGGATTGTGTGATTAAGACAGTAATTCCTGACTGCTCTTCTTACACTAAGAATGTGTTCATGTTTGCTCATCGGTTGTTCTAGGGCTTCGCCTTGTGAGCGAGTGTTTGTCATACAACCGACGAAAAAGAAAAGTAAAATTTTGTTGCTATAGTCTAAACGTGCAACAGAGAAATCGCACTAAATGACTAATCAGCCCCCAGTAACGGCATGATCGGTAAAATAGCAAACCTACTATTGGAAAGATGGCTTCCGGACCTAAAGGGGCTCATAATAGAGCTCTAGTTTTCAACGGCGAAAACTACGGCTATTGGAAGGATTGTATGTGTGTCCATATCAATGCAATTGATAGGAACATCTGGACAGCTATTGTCAATGGTCCATTTCAGATCACCATGACAAATGCAGCTGGTGCAGTTGTTCCAAAACCAGAAGATACTTGGAATGCTGAAGATGAAAAGAGACATGCATACGATTGGAAAGCGAGAAACATTCTAATCTCAGCTCTAGGAGTTGATGAATACTATCGCGTTTCCCATTGTAGATCAGCTAAAGCTATGTGGGACACATTGCAAGTTGCCCACGAGGGAACGGATGATGTCAAACTAGCTAGGATCAATACGCTAACTCAAGAGTTCGAACTTTTCCACATGGAAGATGGTGAAACCATCGAAAGCATGCAGAAAAGATTCGTTCACCTGAAAAATCGATTAAATTCTCTTGATAGACCTGTTTCCAATGCAGTTGCTACTAACAAAATCTTAAGGTGTTTGAACAGGGAATGGCAACCCAAAGTTACAGCAATTAAGGAAGCAAATGATCTCAACACTTTAGACATTACCACTCTTTTTGGTAAACTAGAGGAACATGAACAGCATCTTAAATGTCTTGACATGCATGAGAAAAGGACAAAGAAAGAAAAGAACATGGAGAAAGAGGTAGAGAAGAAGTCAATAGCTCTAAAAGCTTCGAGCTCCAAGACCTCAAAACGAGAGCCAAAGGATAGTGACACAAGTGATGACGAAGACTCCGATGATGAGGAAATGGGACTGTTTGTGCGAAGATACAACAAATATCTAAAGAAAAATGGAGCAAAACATTCCGACAAAGGCTTGATCAACTATAGAAAGCAATCAAACATGTTCAAACAAGATGACGACAACAAAGGAAAGATCAAAGGTCTTTGCTTCAACTGTGGGAAAGCCGGTCACTACAAACCGGATTGTCCATACCTTAAGAAAGAAAAGGAGAAGAACCAAAGCAAAGGTCATAACAAATCTAAAAGAGCTTACATAGCATGGGAAAGTGATTCATCTAGTGAAAGCTCATCAAGCGATGAAGAAGAATCAGCAAACCTATGTTTCATGGCTCATCAAAACAAGAAAAAGAAAGCTGTAAGTCATCTTAAACCTGAACTCGTAGATAAGGTATCTCATTCTCAACTAAAACTTGCTTTTGAAGAATTACATAGAGATGCAATTAAAGCTTTCAAACTTTTGGCCTCAAATAAGAAAATATTTTCATATCTTGAATCAAAAGTTGAGAAAACCAAAAAGGATATGGAAGCTTTAAAACAATCTATGCTAGACATTCAAAAGGACAAAGTTGAAATAGATCCTACATCATGGTTTGGTTGTGAGACATGTCACATTTGGCAAAAAGAAGTAAGAGATCTAAAAGCCAAGTTAGACAAGGCTCTACAACCAAAAGTGACTTTTGCGGTTGATCCAAACAAGTTCAAAAGATCGTATACTCCTTTATATAGCAAATACACTTTTGTACCAAAAGTATCAACTAGCAAAACTCCATATTCTCATCATATTACCTGTCATTATTGTTGCAAAAAGGGACATACCATTGAAAAATGCAAATTTAGGAGAATTTTAGTTCCTAAAGGAGTATTTCAATGGTTGCCTAAGTGCAACAAATTGTGTACTCACTACCAAGGACCCAATGAAAATTGGGGACCTCCCTCTTTAAATTAATCTTGCAGGAAAAGTGTCTTGACATTGCCGAAAGGTTGTGGTTCCTTGATAGCGGATGTTCAAGACACATGACTGGAGACCTATCTCTTTTCGTTGAGTTTCAAGCAAAGAAAAAGGGGTATGTCACCTATGGAGATAACAATCGGGGAGCCATACTTGGTAAGGGAAGTGTAGTACACGTTTCTTTTGATGAATCTTATGCAAAATATGTCGAGAAAGGTCTTTCATTTAATGGTGCAGGTCCATCCACTGAAGACATTGTCAAGGATAAGGAAGATGAGGATGAAAGTATTGTAAAGAAAGATGCTGAGAGAGAGAAAGATGAGTCTCACAATGAAAATGAAAAAGAAAGCATCTCAAACAATGAAGAACTTCCCAAGGCCTGGACAAACGTGAAAGACCATCCAATTGACAATATAATAGGAGACATCTCAAGGAGCGTTACAACACGCTCAAAGATAAGTAACTTTTGTCATCATTTTGCTTTTGTTTCACAAGTTGAGCCGAAAAACGCTAAGGATGCATTACTTGATGAGCATTGGCTAATGGCCATGCAAGAAGAATTAAACCAATTTAAACGGAATGATGTTTGGGACTTAGTCCCTCATCCGGGAGATCATCAAGTAATAGGCACTAGATGGGTTTTTCGTAACAAACTTGATGAAAACGGCGTTATTACTAGAAACAAAGCTAGATTAGTTGCCCAAGGTTATAATCAAGAGGAAGGTATTGATTATGAAGAGACATACGCTCCTGTAGCACGTCTCGAAGTTATTCGTCTCTTACTTGCTTATGCTTGTTCTAAAGACTTCAAACTATTCCAAATGGATGTTAAAAGTGCCTTTCTAAATGGCTATATAAATGAAGAAGTCTACGTTGCTCAGCCACCCGGCTTTGAGAATTACATGTACCCAACTCATGTCTATAAGCTGAAACGTGCTCTATACGGTCTTAAACAAGCCCCTCGGGCTTGGTACGAACGTTTGAGCAAGTTTCTCCTTAGTCAAGGGTACTCTAGGGGTAAAGTTGACACTACTCTCTTTATTAAAAGAAAAGATAAAGATATTCTCTTAGTCCAAATTTATGTAGATGACATTATATTTGGGTCGACTAATGCAAAACTTGTCAAAGATTTTTCTAAGCTTATGCAGAGTGAATTTGAGATGAGTCTCATGGGTGAGCTAAATTTCTTCCTTGGACTACAAATCAAGCAACTCAGTCATGGAACGTTTGTGAATCAAACTAAATACTGTACGGAGCTGCTCAAAAGATTTGGAATGAGTGAAGCAAAAGAAATTGACACACCTATGGCAACAAATACTAATCTAGACAAAGATGAGAAAGGTAAAGAGGTTGACGTAAAATTATACCGAGGTATGATAGGTTCACTATTGTATCTTACTGCCTCAAGACCAGACATCATGTTTAGTGTGTGTATGTGTGCAAGATATCAATCTTGTCCAAAAGAATCTCACTTGAAAGCCGTCAAAAGAATTCTGCGATACTTACGTGGAACTACTACATATGGCCTATGGTATCCAAAGGGAAATGAGTGTCATTTGGTAGGATTCTCTGATTCAGATTTTGCTGGCTGCAAATCCGATAGAAAAAGCACAAGTGGAACGTGTCATCTATTCTCAAATTCATTGATAAGTTGGCATAGCAAGAAATAAGTATCGGTTGCATTATCTACTGCTGAGGCAGAATATGTAGCTGCTGGAAGCTGCTGTGCACAAATATTATGGCTCAAGCAACAACTTCTTGACTTTGGTATTAAGCTTGATCGCATACCTATCATGTGCGATAACACAAGTGCCATAAACTTGAGTAAAACTCCTGTCTTACACTCACGTACCAAGCATATTGAAATAAGACATCACTTTCTACGAGATCATGTAGAAAAAGGAGATGTTACATTTGAACATGTAGAAAGCAAGAAGCAACTAGCTGACATATTCACCAAACCTCTAGCAACGGAGCAATACTTCAACATTCGTAGGGAATTAGGGATACTCGATATCTCTAATTTGGGCTAATTATGTTTGTTCTCTCTTAATATTATTCCTTTACTTTATATATATATATGTTCTCTCTTGCTAACATTTTTCTTAGCGTAAAGGTAGTTCATCATCTAGCCAGGCGTCATTCCACATTGATTAAAGGCTGCCATTAAAGTTGAGAAAGCGGTAACGTTATTGTTGTTCACTTCCAAAAATATTATTGATACTATAATATGCTATCAATTAACATGCTTATAGTGACTTCATACATATATCGCTCTTGCTCATTTGACTCTCATGCTATAACTGACTACCTTTTATGAATGCTAGCATTTTATCTATGGTTCTCTCGTTACTCTTCTATTTTCGTTGTATCTCTTTTTGATGTTGACAAAGGGGGAGATAGACGCTGAGTGTACGGGGGAGCTGTGTTGAGAGATTGACTTGTTGAGAGATAGATGCTGGATGTACGGGGGAGCTTTGTTGAGTCTTTATCACTTACCACCAAAGCTTCGACTAATGGTTTGCCATCTGTTAGCTGAAGATTTCGTTTTATATTGTTTGTCCTTCGAAGGAGTTGAGAATCGAAGGAAAGATGGTTACTGATGGCCATCCCTTAAAAAGTGAAAGAATGGCTACTGATGGTCATGCCTCGAAGATACAGACTTCTAAGTTCGTTGAAGATAGTGAACACTGAAAGACTAATGAAAGCATATGTCTTCGGGACTTAGATAAAATTTATAAAGTATATATTTAAGTGTTACTACTTAGCGTGTTTTCATAGTGTTTTTACACTGCCACGCGTCGAAGACGGACTCAGGCGGGAAGATTTGAAATTCGAAGACAGTATCGTAACTGTCCAAATACAGATGGCTTCGCTGGAAGTTCTGATGAGAAACGTGGCAGCAGATTAGTGTAGGACCGTTAAGGTCGAAACTAGTATAAATAGGGGTCTTTATGTTAGGATTCCGTGTGTTCATTTTGTACAAATCACTCACATATTTACTCAAGTATCAAGTGTTACGAGAAAGAGTTCGCTGAGAAAATGTACGTATGACACCACCATTTTAATACATGTGTATTGTATTTCATTTTCGAATACATTTCTGAGTTACTGCATTCCATTTATTTCTTGTCATTTACATTCCTATATCTTTATTTTACTTTCGAATTTACTTTCATGATCATTTACTTTTAAAGTCCTTAACGTTTCTGCAGTTTAAGATTCTTTATGTTTTAACAATTTTTAAGTTTCATATGTTATGTTATTTATTTTTCTTGTTGAAGTTATAATTACATATAACGAAGCAATTACCAAGATTCTTGAATCGAACAATACTCATCGAAGAGGACAAATTACGAATATGATTCAAATGAACATTGATAACAATCTTCTTGACTATGTGTCCTAGGATCAATCTAGTCGATCCTGCAAGTAACCAAATCATATTTATTATAGTTTGGAAGACTAGCGGTTGTTTACCGGAAATCACCGTAAACAAATTGGCACGCCCAGTGGGACAGTGTCACGCGGATTGTTTTAATCAATTGTTTTGTTTTTGTCTAGACAATATCAAGACCTTGTATGAACCTTAGGAACGGTAAATTAAAAGACAGTGCACAACCAATTCCCAAACGAAGGTACAACAGGAAAATGGTCGTTACGGCCAGTGCAGGGGGTAATCAAGATCCCCCACAAGGTTCAGGATCAGGAGCGGCAAATTCGACTTCTACTCAAGAAGCACGAGATGCAACGGGTCCAAATGGATCGAGACCTGCAGACAATTCCCAGACTGCGCCTGAAAATACTACAGGACATTCAGGAACTGTTCCAGTTTCGGCATCGACAACCGCACCCTCATCTACAAGTGCAGATGATGTACTGTATCCCTGGACAAACGCTGCAAACAATTCAATGGGTCAAGGCACAAGTTCTGGCTTCGAATGAAGACCAAATAGTCCATATGGAATGCCATACCCATTCCCATTTGGAACAGACGTCCGAGGGGCAAGACCTATAAACACCTCAACTAATAATACGACATTTTCACCAAATGTTAGTTCAGTGGGTCGAAGTGGACGCAACACTAATTTTTCTACCCAAATACCCAATTTCACCACAAATAACCAAGCAGCATTTCGACAAGAAATGGATGCAAGCAACCATGATATGGTAGGGGTTTTGGCCAGAGAACTAACTTCAGTCTTGAACCCACTAATGGCAAATGTTACTACGACAAATAGAGAAAACGTAGAAATTTTCCAAAAGATATCATCGCAAATGAATCGAATGGCAGAATTCATGGGAGTACCACCACCTAAAAGGAAAGACAAACAGCCTGTGAATCAAGAAGAGAGGCCTATTTTGGAACGTGTGCAAGATATGGTTCCCCCACCTAGGACGGTTCCTAGGGATATAGGCCCCTCACGAAGGACGGAGTCGTTCGAAAAGACTCCGGTAATTAACTTGGAGGATTCAAGTCAAAGGACCGTCCCCTTTCGACAAGAAATGGAGGAAGAACGACCCAGATTGAGGATTTTGGGTAGGGACGATCATCCAGATGAGATTGTCCAAAGAGTTAGAAGAGAAAATCTGGCCACAGAAAATAATTTAACTGCCTTGATAGAAAGGGTTATGGCCAATAATGGCCTTAGTACTGGACTCAGACGTCCAAATTATACATCCCCTATATCAGATTATATCATGCAAACAGAATTGCCTAGGGGAACTAAGGTTCCTAAATTCACAAAATTTTCTGGCGAAACTAATGAGTCAACTGTGGAACATATTGCTAGATATTTAACAGAAGCAGGAGACTTAGCGGGAAACGAAGATCTAAGGATTAAATATTTCCCTAGTTCGCTGACAAAAAATGCGTTTATTTGGTTCACTACTTTGCCACCAAATTCGATAGACGCATGGGCATACTTAGAAAGGTTGTTCCACGAGCAATTCTACATGGGTCAAACTAAGATAAGTCTGAAAGAATTGGCCAGTGTTAAAAGAAAATTCGCAGAGACAATTGATGACTACTTAAATAGGTTCCGCCTGTTGAAATCAAGATGTTTTACAACGGTTCCGGAACATGAACTCGTCGAAATGGCTGCGGGTGGTTTGGATTATTCAATAAGAAAGAAACTAGATACCCAATACCTCAGGGACATGGCCCAATTAGCAGATAGGGTTCGACAGGTCGAACGCCTGAAGGCAGAAAAAGCTAGGGCAAATAAAAGCTATAAGAAAGAAAGAGTGGCGTACGTCGAAGCCGAGAATGTTGATGAGGAGTCTTTCAATGATTCATATAGCCCTGAAGAAGTCGAAATAGACTTGGCTGAATTAAAAGAAGCGCCACCTTATGCTTGCAAATTGTTAAATCCAGCAAATGGAAAAAACCCAGTAGAAAATGATAAGAATGATAGGTTCCCTAAGAAAACTTATACATTTGACATTACCAAATGTGATGAAATATTTGATTTACTGGTAAAAGATGGCCAAATGATACTACCCCCAAATTCCAAAATTCCTCAGTTCGAACAACGGAAGAAAAGAGGTTTCTGTAAATATCATGGTTTTTTAGGCCATAAAACTTCTCAATGTTTTCTTTTCAGGGATCTAATTCAAAATGCTCTCAATGATGGAAGGTTGAAGTTTGCTGACAAAACCAAGAATCAAATGAGGGTAGATTCAAATCCTCTGAACATTGCTGACGCTAGCCTCTGTGAGGTAGAAGATATCAACATGGTGGAGGCGTCTGAAGTCGAAGTTGTAGAAACTAAATCAAAGTTCAATGGAAAGCAGGCTACTGAAAGCCTAAATGGTGACATAATCTTCAATACTGATGTTGAAGAATCTTCCAAGGCAGAGATAACTGAAGCCTCGAAGGAAGAAAGCAGCGAGGCCACTGAAGACCTCAGGATGAAACTCCAGAAAATACAAATCTCTGAAGTTCCTCCAGTAGCAGTTAACATGGTCAGTGCCAGACGCCCAGTGTCTGAGTTTGGCGAATTAGAGACTTGGTTAACAAGGCAAAATGGGGGCATCGAAGCTCCACAAAAAACTGAAAGCCTCAAAGAATATCTTTGGAAATGTCACGAGAGAAGCGGTGGTAAGCAATGGATGTGTCCAAGGTGCTCGATCATGCTGAATCGAAGAGTCGAAGCCAACTTCGAGAGGGCTCGGCGCGAAAGATGGGAACATCCAGGAAGAGAGCCAAATCCCCTGCTACAACTATATCCAAAGATGGATGAGAGCTTGGTAGGATTTTTGGTCAGATGCCACAAAGGAAACACTGAAGTTGCTCTGTGTCCCAGATGTGGGGCAGTCTATGATGAAAGACTCGCACGATCATTCGAACGCATATACTGCCATATGAGTAGGGAAACTCAGGGGTTGCGTCCTAACCTTTATGGTTTCGACATATGGACTCCGACAAAGAGGCCTGATAGTCCACACCCTAGAGCTCGAAGAGTGACTTTCAAAGTCCCTGCGAATGCACCCAGGGATAGGTGGATACAAGCTGATGCAAGAACCAACAAATGGCGAAGCTGGGACCAAGGAGGAAGAACTGCAATGGCATATAGGAAACAATTTCAAAGACCAATTCGAGAGGCGAATCGATTGGAGAATTATAAAGGAAAAAATCCTATGTCTCGATCCCAGTGGAGAAGGCACCAGAGGATAAAAAAGTCTCAGAAGGAATACAGGCCAAGAGAAGTTGGAGAATCTAGTAGCAACCAAGTCTCATACCAGGGGCAAAGTTAAACAAACCTCCGGTGGAACGCAGGTTGTTCGAAGCTGAGAAACTCTTAGATGAAGAAGAGAAGATGCGTTCAAATTCCTGGAAAGAAGAGGATAGAATGACAAATGATTTTGATTCCGATGGAGTGTCATCCATAAATCTTAATTGTAATGTAGTATCTGTACTCCCTCACGAGTTTAACCAGGAAGTTGAAGTAGAAGACTGCGAAGAGGCTGATATCGAAGAAATGACAAAACACAGACCTGTGTGTTACTATGTGCTGAATAATGGTGCAGTAGAAGAACAGAATGCTTTCTTCGAAAGACCAGATGAGGGTATGCGAAACCACTTGAAGCCACTTTACATCAGGGCGAAGATTGAGAATGTTGGTATTAATAAAGTCTTAGTTGATGGAGGAGCAGCAGTGAATCTAATGCCTCAATATATGCTGAAAAGAATTGGTATGTTCGATACAGATATAAGGCCACATAACATGGTCTTATCTAATTATGAAGGCAAAATAGGACAAACACTGGGAGTTGTTCAAGTCAATTTGACAGTAGGCTCAGTTACGAGGCCAACCATGTTTATGGTTATACCAGCAAAAGCAAACTACAACCTTTTGCTTGGTAGAGAATGGATTCATGGTGTAGCAGCTGTACCCTCAACAATGCATCAGAGAGTGACGATTTGGAGAGAAGATGGTATAGTGGAGAATATCGAAGGTGATCAGAGTTACTACATGGCTGAAGTCAACCAGGTAAATAGAACCAACTTCGATAGGAACCTGGCAAACATAGGTCCTTGTCATGCTGCTGAAGAGATGTATGCTCCAAATAGAAATGCATTGTACTATTTGACTTTGCATCCAAATGGATTCCAATGGGATAGGGAGATCATGGATGGTCCACGAGATCCAGCACCATTGGAGAATTATCAGACAGTACGGCCAACAGGCTGGGATGATGACGGTAATAATGTCTGAGTCTGTGTTCTTCGAAAAGATTTCGGCCTATGTGGCCGAGAACAAAAGAAAGGCGGCTCTCGAAGCCGAACTATCAAGTACAAAGATAGATACAGTTCCAATCAAGGAAGGAACAACAGAATTGGAGATACGTACGAGTTTCGAATTCCCTGAAGACACGGCTCCAGTTGAAGAGATCATAAGAGAAGAACCAAGTCAGAGGTTAGATGCAATATACGACGAAGAACCTTTGGGATTCGAGAAAGACCCAATGGCGTCGAACATAAAGATGTTGGCCCAAGATCCTCTTGAAGAAGTAAATCTTGGAGACAATGATCAAAAGAGAATAACATACATCAGCGCGAAACTAGAGCCTGAGTTGAAAGCAACGATCATCAAAATGTTGAAAGACAACAGAGATTGTTTTGCTTGGGATTATGATGAGATGCCTGGTCTCGGAAGAGACTTAGTCGAATTGAAATTACCAATAAAAGAAGGGAAGAAGCCAATAAAGCAAACTCCCAGAAGGTTCGCGCCAGAGATTCACTCGAAGATTAAGACAGAAGTCGAAAGACTCTTGCGTTGCAAATTTATCCGAACTACAAGGTATGTCGAGTGGATTGCTAATATAGTACCTGTAATTAAAAAGAATGGCTCATTAAGAGTATGCATAGACTTTCGTGACCTTAATGCAGCTACTCCTAAAGATGAGTATCCTATGCCTGTAGCAGAAATGCTAGTAGACTCAGCCGCAGGTTTTGAGTATTTGAGCATGTTAGCTGGATATTCAGGATACAATCAAATTTTTATAGCAGAAGATGATGTATCCAAGACAGCATTTCGTTGCCCAGGAGCAATAGGCACTTACGAATGGATTGTGATGCCTTTTGGTCTGAAAAACGCTGGGGCAACTTATCAAAGAGCAATGAATTCTATATTTCATGACTTTATAGAAACATTCATGCAAGTGTATATAGATGACATCGTGGTAAAATCTACCTCGGGTATGAGTCATCTCGATCATCTAAGCCAATCATTCGAAAGAATGAGAAAATATGGCTTGAAGATGAATCCCCTTAAATGTGCTTTCTTTGTGCAGGCAGGTGATTTCTTGGGTTTCGTAGTCCACAAAAAAGGGATAGAAATCAACCAAAACAAGACAAAAGCCATTATGGAAACCAAGTCTCCATCCACGAAGAAAGAATTGCAGTCTTTATTGGGTAAGATAAATTTCTTGAGAAGATTTATCTCTAACTTAAGTGGACGCACCCAAGCTTTCTCGCCCCTATTACGGCTTAAGCAAGGAAAGTTCGAATGGAGTGCAGAACATCAAGAAGCTTTCGATCAAATAAAGCAATACTTGACGTGTCCACCAATTCTCATTCCCCCGAATGGGAAGAAGCACATGCGCCTGTATATCTCAGCATCAGATAAAACAATAGGCAGCATGTTAGCCCAAGAAGATGAGAACGACATCGAAAGAGCCATTTATTACTTAAGTAGAGTACTCAATGATGCAGAGACTAGATATACTGATATAGAAAAACTCTGCCTTTGTTTGTATTTCTCTTGTATCAAACTTAAGTATTATATAAAGCCAGTTGACGTCTACGTTTCATCTCATTGTGATGTTATTAAACACATGTTATCTAAGCCAATACTACACAGTCGGATTGGCAAGTGGGCTTTAGCCCTTACTGAATATTCATTAATATTTCAGCCTCTTAAGGCAATGAAAGGTCAAATTGTGTCAGATTTCATTGTTGACCATACGGTGGTTGAGAATCATCAGCATTATGTGGATTTGAAACCTTGGAAGTTATATTTCGATGGTTCAACACATAGAGAGGGTACTGGTGTTGGAATATTGATAATTTCTCCTGATGGAATTCCAACAAAGCTCAAGTATAAAATTGAAGGTCCATTATGCTCCAATAATGAAGCTGAATATGAAGCATTGATTGCTGGACTTGAGGCTTTGTTAGAATTGGGGACAACCAGAGTCGAAATTAAAGGAGACTCCGAATTGGTCAAGCAATTGACAAAAAAGTACAAGTGTATCAAAGAGAATTTGATCATGTATTTTGTTATTGCAAATAGGCTACTCAAGAAATTTGAATATGTGGAATTAAAACACGTATCAAGAGTGAATAACCAGGAAGCAAACGACTTGGCACAATTAGCCTCAGGATATAAAGTATCAAAAGAAAAGTTGGAAGAATTGATTGAAGTAAGAGGAAGAGCAATGTTTACTAAACTTTCGCCAAGTGATCTGGAGAACTCACGATTGGGTTATGCCAACAAAGAACAATTCGAGGTACTGAATATAGATTCATTAACAGTCACAGATTGGAGGAGTCCAATTATTAACTATCTGAAAAATCCTTCGACGGATACAGACAGAAAAATCAAGTATAGAGCCCTGTCATATTATCTGATGGGAAATGAATTGTTCAAGAAAACTCCTGAAGGGGTATTGTTAAAATGCTTGGGAGAAGCAGAAGCATACTTGGCTCTGTCGAACGTACATAGTGGGGCATGTGGTGCACATCAAGCAGGGCACAAAATGAAATGGCTTTTGTTTCGATATGGGATGTATTGGCCTTCGATGTTAAAAGATTGCATAGAATTTGCAAAAGGGTGCCAAGAATGCCAAGAACACGCAGGTATCCAACACGCCCCAGCAAACGAACTAAGTACGATAGTAAAACCATGGCCTTTTAGGGGATGGGCACTAGATTTGATTGGAGAAATTCACCCCAAGTCCTCTAAAGGTCAAAGATACATTTTGGTGGGAATAGACTATTTCACAAAATGGGTCGAAGCAATACCGCTGGCAAATGTGGATCAAGAGGCTGTGATTGAGTTTATTCAAAAACATATTATATATAGGTTTGGAATCCCAGAAAGCATAACAACGGATCAGGGATCAGTCTTTACTGGACGAAAAATGCAAGACTTTGCCAGAGAAATAGGTTTCAAGTTATTTACTTCTACACCTTATTATGCTCAAGCAAATGGCCAGGTTGAAGCAGCAAATAAAGTAATAATCGGCCTTATTAAGAAACATGTAGGAAAGAAACCCAAGAATTGGCATAAGACTTTAGATCAGGCACTTTGGGCTTGTCGAACATCTCCAAAAGAAGCCACAAATACAACTCCTTTTCAGGTAACGTTCGAACATGACGCAGTACTTCCAATTGAGATATGTTTGCAATCAGTAAGAATACAAAGGCAAGCAGACATTCCTCCCAACGTATACTGGGAATTAATGATGAACGAGTTAGTAGATTTGGACGAAGACAAGCTTCGAGCATTGGAAATGATAAAGAGGCAAAAGGAAAGAGTGTCCAGAGCATATAACAAAAAGGTGAAAGGTAAAAATTTTGTTAATAATGATCTAGTTTGGAAAGTTATTCTACCTATAGATCGAAAGAATCAGGCACTTGGTAAATGGTCCCCACATTGGGAAGGACCCTTTCGAATTTTAAAAGTATTCTCGAACAATGCCTACGAAATTGAAGAGTTAGCAGAAGATCGCAGGATCTTAAGAGTAAACAGGAAATACTTGAAGAGATATAAACCTAGCATGCATGAAGTAAAGATTGCAAAGACGTAGACACTCAAAGTACTACGAAAAGCCAAAATGGTCAGGCATGTGTCAAAATATACTTCACATTGATCAAAATGGCTTTAGAATCAGAAAGAATTATGGAAAGAAAAATCAAAACACCAAAATATTCTTTTCATTGCAAGCATGGAAATACATTTCATTACAAAAAGATCCAGAAATAGGATCTGAGATTACAAAAAAGAGAGGAAGGCATAGACATATAAAAAGATTAAACCTAGACTCGCTAGTTAATTCTGGCGTCTAGACTTTCCAGAGATAGCACAGGAACAGGTTCAGCTTCGAACATGTCCCTAGCCCCAGAATCACGCATTCTTCTCACTACGCCTTTCTTGAGAAAAATGTAACTAAGGAGTCTCCCGTATGGAAGACAAGTTACACTTTCTCGACGGTCCACGCCGATAGCAACAGCTTTGACAAGACCTTTGAAGATCATCAAAGGTATGTTAATCTTTCTTCCCCGAATACCACAGAGAATAAACTCCAGATCTTCAACCATGATGTTATTCTCATCAATCACCCGAGGTTGAAAGTTGCCTACGAGCATTTGGTGCCAAATCCTGATGGTTTGTGCGCTGTAGCGATCACTATCCATGAGTGTTCTCAACATGATATGAGTAGTCATGCTGAAAACATTATCATCAAAAGTTGCTCCGGAGTTATTGCATCTTATGAGATTGGCAATACTGGTGGGGGTAATGCTAAGGTGAGCATGTCGAACGGATGAATCAATGGTGGTTCTACCTTCAGGGTCCATGCGTAAAGACGCATTCATCCAAAACTCTGCCACCATATTAGGGTAGATGGCACCCTCCAGGACTTCCTCAAAGTAGAAGTTCAGTTCCTGATTAGCAAAGAGATTTTCAATGTTAATGAAATGACGAACGAGTTCATCCTCATCAAGTCTGAACTCACCCTTGATGAGAGCTTTGAGATCATTAAAAGAGAGAATTCCAGCCATTTCAGGGAAAAATGGTGTTTGAGAGGAAAGAGTTGTGTTTTCTCTTTTTTCTGTGTTTTGGTTTGGGGAAGAAATACTTGAATGAAGAAATAAAAGTGATATGGAACCCTTTATATAGAAGGAGAATACTGAAGGTTGGTTTTACATTTTTAATGAGTGATTAGACTGCGGTTCGTTTTTCAAAGTAAGAAGTTATGGCCTCCGCCGTTTCCCGCCCTTGGAAGTTGAAAAGTAATCATTAAACTGATGCACGCACGTCTTAAAAACCGACGTTTTGGAGAAAATGACGTCACTTTTAATAATGATTATGGCTAGAAGAAGTGGAAACGTCAAGTCTAGAGGCAAGAGTGCTGCGAAGGATGTTCAGGTTCTACATGTTGTATTTAATAAAAGCACTGTAGGAAATCTAAAGATATATTTGGCAGAAAATTGAAAGATTTGTTAAAATTAATGCAAGCAAATATTATAGATAGAAATGGGAGTCAGGCGTACAAATATTATATGTCTCGATTACAAAATAAAAATCCAACAAATGAAACAAGATTGAAGACATCTAGCTAAAGTCCTCAGGGAGATCCCTTTTGATCTTCAGATATTGAGTTTCCCATGAGGACATTCGAAGTTCAATTAGTGCCCTTTGTTTCTTCAACTTTTCGATCTCTGGCACTAACTTCTGTGCAGTCTCGAAATGTTTGATTCCTGACTGCACCACTTCGAGCAAATCTTGTTGGTTAGATTCTTGGAGGGCTGCTTGGCTACTTTCAGCTTCCTTTATCTTGCCCTCGAGCATTTTTATTTCTTGTTTCCAGGAGCTTATTTTCTTCTCATATTCATCAATGGCTTTTTGATTCGCCGAATGTTTAAGCTTGAGGGCTTCACCTTGTTTTGTGGCTTCCACAGCAGAATTCCATGAAGAGTCATGAGAGGCCACTATCTTAGATAATTCTTTCTCGACGTTTTGCTTTCGAAGAATGTCAGCTTGGAGTTGTTCAAGGAGAGAGCCTAGCAGAACAATCATCTCTGAGACTTCTGGGGAAACTTGAAGCAAATCTACTTTCTTTAAAAGTTGATTTAAGTTGTAGCTTTTAACAGGGTCCCGGTTGAGAACATCTACAAGATTGACCCCAAAGAATCTCTCTTTTATCTGTCGAAGAAGATTAGGAGTATCTTCCTTGTCACTAGAATCTGCAGTTACAGCTGGAGAGACATCAGGCTCCGAAAGTGAAGAAGTATTCACATTCATGATAGCCCTTAGGAACCCAAGAGGATCAGTTTGTTTAAGTTGTTCAAGCTCCGAAGGAGTAGGCTTCGTAGGAGCAGGCGTCGAAGTTGTCTCAGGAATAGTTTTTACATCGGGAGTCGAAGTTCCTTGAGAAATTGGTTTTTCTGGTTGAGAAATCTCCTCCATGGCATCTTTCTCCGATGCAGAATCTTCGTTGCCATGTGATTGCTGGTTCACATTGTCGCTGCCGGAGAATGGATGATCCTCTTCCAAATCTTTGCCTTGGTGAGTAGGTGGGGATTCGTCAGTAGATTGGCTTTCTTCGATTGGCTCATTAGGCAATATAGTGGCAATTGGCCTAACGTCTTCGAAGACTGGTGAGAGAACATGGGTTCTAGCTTGAGAAGTATCTGTTTCGAACGAAGCCAAGTTAATCGTGAGGTTAAGCCTTCGAAAGTTTTAATTGACGAAAGTTGAAATTTAACAATTACCATAAAGTTTATCAACATCAATGGTGAGGCCAGGGTCTTTGAAACCAGAAGTAGCAGTGCCAGCATCATCCTGCAATAACAAGGTAAAATGCCAGTGCAATTAGTTAGTTAAAATTACAAGATAATATGTAAGACAAACGCAAGATACCTTGGGTGGATTATTGTCTGGGCTTGAGTTATGACTTTCCAAAACAAGAGCATTGCTGGCAGTCTTCAAAGGAGACTCTTCAGAAGACGCCTTATTGCCAGGAGAAGCAGCTTTTGAAGGACTTGCCTTTTTCCCTTTTCTTGAAGGGGTAACAGCTTTGTGTTTCTTTTTCTGTCCTTGTCTAGTTTGAGGAGGAGATTTGTCTTCACCATCTGAGGCATTGGTCGAAGAAGCTTTACGCTTCGAACCCGTTGGGGGTTTCGAGCTCTGGCAAGTGAAAGATGAGAAAGATGAGTACCAATCACAGAATTGTACAAGATTTAGAGTATGAGATAAGTATTTACCGTGGGCTTCTTATCCGTGACGATCGAATCACTTTCGTTTGGTTTGTCGCTTTTAGATGTCTCAGACTCTTTTGGGGCAGAAGCTTCTTTAATCTTCCTCCTTCGTGCAACAGCTGTAGTTGAGACTGAAATCAGTATATCAGTAAAAGAAAAGAAAAGTCAGTCGAAAAAGATTATCTTAATTCAAACCTTCAGGTATTGGAGTCAGGACACGGACATGTTTAAGATCTATATGAAGATGTCCTTTGAAAGTATCCAAGGTATGCTTAGTCGGGACCACTCGTTCAGCGCGTTTTTTAGTACTCTCTCGAAGAATTTTGAGAGCATTCCCACACACAAACCAGTCTGGGAAAGGAGGACTTAGAGCCACACCAAAATCAGCACTTGGTAGTGGAGGGAATTTTGGAGGATGAAGTTTGAAAGCCACTTCATAACGTAGTTCTGGTCGAACATACGAGGGCAATTTCAATTTATTTAGTTTGGTGGAAAACTTTTCGCGCAAAGCGACTGCAGCCTCACGAACGGTCCGACTAAGATCATCAGGCCTATAGATAGTTTCAAAGAATTTTTGAAAAGCTTGGATTTCTTTAATATGAGTTGAAGTACCTTTTTTGAAGTTCTCCTGCACATCAGTGAAAGCTGCGGTTAGTTCTTGAGCAAGGCTATCAGCATCAAAAATTTGAGAGCTATAATACTCTGTCCACCATTGATGGAAATCTGGTGTAGAGTAAAAAGAAGGTTCAAAAGGAATAGGAGAAAGATTGGTGACGTCAACGTATTTGTCGATTTTTTGTTCACATTCTTCTTCAGTCAAATACAAAGTGTGGAAACACATATGGTTCCTTTTCTCATATAAGCACTTGGGTGTTATTTGAGTTAGCCCAAACTGCCTCGAGACCAAATTTGGTTGATAACACATGAGGATACATTGACCCTTTGATGGTCGAAGACGGTGGGAAAATAATCTTGGAGTCAGAAAGGCTTCCCAAATTTCCATGGATTCAGTTTGCTGATCTTGAGATGTTGGTGGAAATTTTCGAGTAAACCATTCAGGACCTATTATTCTGTGTACAAATGGGGCCATGGAAAGATCGAACTGATCACGCCGAGCAAACATCATTGAATACGCCAAGAAATGTTCATGAAGCTTTCCCATTTCCTCTTTTGGAGTTAGGTAAGCTAACCTGGTCCCTTCTATAGTTCGATTTTTGATTGTGCTATCTTCCTCATTGACATCTCCTCGAAAAGGAAGATAAGTTTCGAATGTGGCATTGAGCCACAGTTGCAATAACCAAAAAGGACCAGCATAAAGTAAACTGCCAGATTTGAAATTCTTGGTAAGATTCGCAGCTTCACTAAGGTTTTCGTAAAGAGACCCTAGAAGTAGTTGGCTGAGGTTGAGTTTTCTACCAGCGTGCAACTGATTAGCCATGCAAAGGTACCTCTTTGCAACCTGGATAGATCTTGAGCAGAAGGCGCACCGTGAGAGCCATAATGCTAGAAAAGCAATATGCTCTTCGTCAGATACTGTCGCTTCGGTGGTAATATGGTGTTTCTGGATGAATGCCGTGTAAGTAACTTGCGAATCGTTGAAACCTATAGTGTCATTATCCATGTCATTGGGATCAAAGGTTTCGCCAGTTGGTCGAAGTCCCGTAATAGCAGCCACATCAAAAAGCGTGGGGGTAACCATTCCACAGGGAAGATGGAAGGTATTGTGAGAAGCATCCCAGAAATGAACCGCTGCTACTAACATGGGTTGGTTGTATTCTAAACCTGTTTTTGACAGTTGGATCAAATCGTATATCCCTAACGATTTCCAAAAGGATCCTTTTTGTTTCTCTACCTTTTCTAGCCAAGCATAATACAAATCAGGATCTTTGGCTAAAGGAAATGACCTAAACACTTTTACAGAATTGGTCATATAGTTTAACCTAATTTTGGCTAAAGCTAAAGGGGTTGCAGTTGAAGTTTTCTCTACATTAGTAGATTTGCCTAAAGGAGAACGACCGTCTTCATCTATCCTAACTTTGCTAACTATTGGTCTAGTTTTATAGTAAGCAGGGAAAAACTTATTCATGGATTGGATATTTTCACTCGGTAACGGACCCATAAAGGCAAGAGTTTTTCCAGAAAGATCAAAAGGTATGATTACCTGGGAAGCGTAGATTGCGCGTATTTCTTCAGTATTAGGGTTTGGAACGAACTCTCGTTCCCCAGAACGTGTTGTTGATTGGAGCTTCACAGCGGGTTGAAGAACATTTGAAGATGAAGCCATGGAAGAGTTTTTGCTAAAGAGAGCAAGATTTTAGAAAGAGTGAAGATATTCTTAGTTTTCTCGGTGTAGAAGATGAATGGAAGGTGGTATAAAGGCACAAGGTCAAATATTTAAAGGTTTAACGGAAACCCTTTTAAAACTTTTGAGTAAAACCGAGAGACACATGGCGGTTGGTGATTTAATCCAACGGCGGTTGAATAAGTTAGCCTTACTCCTAGTATATAGGAATAATGATCAGTAAGTAAGGTTAAAACGTGGGAATGTAAGTCATGAGAAGACATCTTTGAAAATGACAAGACGTTTCGGAAACAGTGTTATCAGTGATTATGACGTTAGTCAGCAGTCTTGGAACTTTCAAAGATCATAAAAACGAAATCTTATAATGACAAGAAACGCCTATTTCTGTTGATTCTCGAAACAAGCATTTATTGGGGGCAATTTGTTAGCTGAAGATTTCGTTTTATATTGTTTGTCCTTCGAAGGAGTTGAGAATCGAAGGAAAGATGGTTACTGATGGCCATCCCTTAAAAAGTGAAAGAATGGCTACTGATGGTCATGCCTCGAAGATACAGACTTCTAAGTTCGTTGAAGATAGTGAACACTGAAAGACTAATGAAAGCATATGTCTTCGGGACTTAGATAAAATTTATAAAGTATATATTTAAGTGTTACTACTTAGCGTGTTTTCATAGTGTTTTTACACTGCCACGCGTCGAAGACGGACTCAGGCGGGAAGATTTGAAATTCGAAGACAGTATCGTAACTGTCCAAATACAGATGGCTTCGCTGGAAGTTCTGATGAGAAACGTGGCAGCAGATTAGTGTAGGACCGTTAAGGTCGAAACTAGTATAAATAGGGGTCTTTATGTTAGGATTCCGTGTGTTCATTTTGTACAAATCACTCACATATTTACTCAAGTATCAAGTGTTACGAGAAAGAGTTCGCTGAGAAAATGTACGTATGACACCACCATTTTAATACATGTGTATTGTATTTCATTTTCGAATACATTTCTGAGTTACTGCATTCCATTTATTTCTTGTCATTTACATTCCTGTATCTTTATTTTACTTTCGAATTTACTTTCATGATCATTTACTTTTAAAGTCCTTAACGTTTATGCAGTTTAGGATTCTTTATGTTTTAACAATTTTTAAGTTTCATATGTTATGTTATTTATTTTTCTTGTTGAAGTTATAATTACATATAACGAAGCAATTACCAAGATTCTTGAATCGAAAAATACTCATCGAAGAGGACAAATTACGAATATGATTCAAATGAACATTGATAACAATCTTCTTGACTATGTGTCCTAGGATCAATCTAGTCGATCCTGCAAGTAACCAAATCATATTTATTATAGTTTGGAAGACTAGCGGTTGTTTACCGGAAATCACCGTAAACACCATCATCAAAAAGGGGGAGCATGTGAATACAAGATTACACTCAAAGATGTTTTTGATTTATGGAAAACTCAAATGAGCATCCAAACAACAAGGCGGAAGCAGAAAACTCAAAGAAAAGCAAGCATTGATCACTCATGACAAGTACAGGTTGATCTATTATACTTTAGGTCGACTCAACACAAGCAGATCAAGAAGAATGCAGAAAACCAGCAGTTAGGTCGACCTACCATCAACCCAGGTCGACCTAAAATGGAGAAAAATCTACATACTTCTGCTAGGTCGACTCACACATCATCCAGGTCGACCTAAATTGATGAAATTTACATACCAGTCTGCTAGGTCGACCTACACAACGACTAGGTCGACCTAATCTGTGAAAATGTCTCCAGAATGCATTTTGAGAGGATTCTGGTCGACCTACTCCTTAAACAGGTCGACCTAACTGGGAGCAAAATTCTGCAAGCACTGCTAGGTCGACCTAAACTCTACAAGAGGTCGACCTAACTGATCAAGAATGCCAAAAATTCTGTTTTTCTCATCTCCAACTGTTAAGCTATCATATATATTGTCCAAGGGTAATTATTCAATACAACACCAACGACTGAAAGATACACAAACGCTTCTCATCTTCGTTCTTCATCATCTCCAACATAATTACACATAATCATTCTTGCGTTGCGGGTTAGTGATGAGTTCGATAACGTCCATGGAACGGAATTGAAGATTCCTAGTGGGTGAAGGTTTGTGGGGTTTGTTGGTGAATAAAATCTGCGGGTGTTGTCCTCCACGACGGGTGGTTCTTGGGGGTTTTTATCAAGAGGCGTTCATTGAGGATTCGGCTGAGTGTAACGATTGAGGAACGGGGAGTTCAAGGAATCAAGACACTGCAGAAGGGAATCAAAGTGAAGCTCTTGGATAACCTTGATCTTGCTCAAGATTAAGGGGGAAGAAGATTCAAAGGATCGACATAATTGGTTTATCGTTTATCGCTTTGTTATCTTCTTTGTATATACTACTTTCAACATTAATGAAAGATTACCCAATTTCAATTTGGAATTGGGGGCAGACGTAGTCGTAGCGAGGACGATCGACGAACTGCCTAAACAAATATCGTGTTCTTGTCGCTTTTACCTTTTCATTTACATTCTGTTCATATTTGGTTATAATAGCAAATTGATCAACGATTCGAGTGTTAAGATTGTGAATTAAGTTCTTACATAAACATCACAATCCACCACACATTGAATTACCTTCAATTTGATCATTATCACCAAGTGTTTGTATATTTGTTTCTATCACTCTTACTGCATTGCAAACATTGTCCATCATACAAAAAGTTAATCTGATTTTCAATAAGAGAAACGCTTTGATTCTGCAACATATACTCTTATCATTTACTTCAAGTCATTGACTGGTTTTTTAAACACATATATAATCGTTTCGATAGTGGTTCGGAATAGACGCGAGTCGATTCAGAATTCACTTCCGCTGAAAAGTCGTTTAAATCCGTAAAACTGTGAACGATCTATTCACCCCCCTCTAGATCCTAAGGCCAGCGTCTAACAATATCCATTACAAAAGTCAGACCACAAAAGAATTATACAAAAATATTATTAGCTTATTGTTCCTGATTCTACTCCACAATCTTCAAGACCTTTCTGTTGCACCCCAAAATTTGCCCATCTAATTTTACCGCTAATTGGCTAAACTTCACATTCATTTGCATACCTCCATTAAGTCATCTAACATTCGCATATCATTAATAAATAAATCAAGTAGGGGATCAAAGTCCATGGAACAAATTAAAGGTCTCACTTGATTTTGGAGTTCTATACTTTACAAGCTTGGTCCAACTAAAATGCTCTTGATGTGTATCGTGGTCTTAACTTATGGTCACGTGGATTAAGATTTATTTCTATATTCATATGATAAATGAGGAGTTTCTCTTATGGAGTTGGAATCGATAATGAATGTGTGCAAAATTGAATTGTATATGGTATTGTGGCGGATCGGTTCCACTTTACAGGCTACTTGATAGAAGGACTGATTTTTGGTTTCTTCCACCTTATGCTTTGGTTTATTTAAGAGTATAAAGAGTTAAATCTCAAACTCGAAGCCTAGGAGGAAAATACTCACTCAAGATTCAAAACTTTGTTCGTTGGTATTTCGAGCCTAACATAAAAGCATACACTACTATTCGTCCAAAGTTCAACACCATTATTTATATTACAAAACTCAATCTCAAAGGGCATCATTACATATTGTTTAACCACAAAAAAATCCAATCGTTCAAATTTTCACCATTACATTCCATCAAAGAAATACATTCAAAGAACCATTTCAAGTCCAAGAGACCTTTACATCATGAAACATTACAAAAGAATAAATACTAAAACTATCTATTATTTGTCCATCCACTTTGTCCTCCATTGGCATATTTTCTTCAAACCACTTCATCATCCCTTCACTTTAATTAACCACTGCCACGATCCAAACAGCCCTGCAAAGAAAAGCTTCACAAATCAAAACCAGAATCCTTCAACACAATTCCAACTCAATTTAGCAGCTTTGCACAAGAAATAGACACTAATTCATTCAATACAGCCAGTTCATGTTCATACAATTGATCATTCCCACAAAATTCTACACAAAATGGTACCCTTCAAACATCAAAACAATATATAAGTAACCAACCAACAGAATTCACAAATTTCTAATTGTTCCTAACTTTTAGCATTTCAGTTACTAATACCTAATTCCAACAATTCCTAACAGAAAAAAAACATATCTCTAACTAACTCTCAACAGAAAATCAGTTTATAACAGAATTCAATTTCCATTCAAAACTAACCTAACAGTTTGTAACTAATCCTAACAACCTAGTACAAATCTCTAACCTATCCTAACCGATTCATAACAGATTTCTAACTACCCTAACAACCTCCAAAAAACAGTTACACAACTCCTAACAGATTAACAGAAGAAGAGAAGGGAAGTTACCTCAGAAATTCAATCTCCTCCACCTCTATAAATCAGAACTTGGCTTCATTCTTTGGGTTTTTCACTCCCATTCACACATCAATTTGCTTCACTTCTCATTCTCCACCATTTCACAATCTTCATCTTCTCTGATTCACCACCTCTGCAACCACTTCACATTCGAGCCATTCTCTTTCAATCTCCATTTTCTCACCTTCTTCACCCTCACTTCAATCCCTTCGATTCCCTTCACCATTATTCACTCTTCCTTCAATCATTTCCCAACACTCATCATCACCTTCATCATCAATCTTCAACACCAGTTCAGAAATTTTTCTATCTTCTTCAATCCCCACCTGTAGCAAACAATTCAGAACCGCTCTTCAAGTCTCGACTCTCACCATAATCTTCATCACTGCATCATTCTCAGTCATTCATCATCCATCTTCATCCTTCAATATTCATCATCATCTCTTCAATCTCGCCTCAACTCTCAACGCATACAGAGCACGCCGGCACGCAAAAAATCAAAAAAAAGAAGAATTTTTCAGAATTTCAGAGTGGGAGAAGAAGAACCGGTGATAATAACTCGTACCTGAGATTCTTTTTTCTGGATTTCACGTTGTCTCATCCGAATCGAAGAGGCACCGGTAATCTTCCAATCGAGAGATTTGTTCGAATTAGCAAGAACGAGTTAAATCAGATATTGAAACGGAAGTTTGAGCATGATGTGAGAAGACGAATTCGATCGGAGAGGGAGGCTGTTCCGACCGCCGCGCCGTTCGTCGCGAAGAAGAAGAAGAAGAGAGAACAAGTCGAATAGTCACACCAGGTAAAACCCTAATTCCCAATCTCAATCGCCCCTTTTTATTTTTATTTTATTAATTAATTGTTAATTTTTTACTCTTAATAAAATCTGAAAACATGATATTGGATCAGAACAAAAATGCCACTGGGCCGAATTCTGTTAGGCCCTACGCCCATTCTGCTTATTGCACCATCATGTTAATCATACACCACTCTGGGCCCATATCACCTTTTGGCATAGAAAAATCTGTAAACAAAAAAAAAAGCACCCTCTGGGCTGGGCCATGCGCCCACTGCTCTTTACACCTCTATATTTCAGTTTGCCCCCCCTGGTTCTATCACTTTGTTATTTAGATTAATTAATTTTTTTACCTTTTTCTTTGAGTAATTAAATTGCTAATTTTTCTTACTAATCCTTAGACTTCAATACACAATTTTTGACATAAAAAATAATCACTAAAAATCTTAGTTTTAGGCTAACTCTTAATTCTTTTTTGCTTAATTAGATTTCTTTGTCTTCATAAAAACCATAAAAATAAATAGTGTCCTTTTAATTCAATTTTGCACTATATTTCGAATCATTTGTTTTTATGTTTGGTGCTATATTTTCAAGTCATTTTTTTAGTCAATCTTAGTACTAATTTTGTATATTGTTTACTTGTGATTTTTACTTGTAATCTCACTTGTTTGTCTCCTTTAGGTTTAGGACCTATAATCCATGACTTTTAGGTTAGTCTTTCCCTTGAAAAACCTTTAATTTTAGGTAGACTTTAACTTGACAATTTAGGTCTTAGAATCATCTTTTAGTTCATATTAGATTAGGTTCTTTTCCTTTTTCTTTTCAACTTTAAAACATTAATAAAGGACGACGCGAATCATGCTAAATGCCTTTTTTTATGTGTGAAAGAAATGATTGGGGCGTAGGCTCCGATGTATGTTCTTTCCCACTTAGCGGAAGAGAAATGATTGAGGCGTAGGCCTCGGTGTATTTCTTAACCGTTATTTAGAGAAACGATTGTGGCGTAGGCCTCGATGTGCATTCTCTAAATATTTGAAAATTGTATTTCATTTAGAGAAACGATTGTGGCGTAGGCCTCGATGTGCATTCTCTAATTATTCAAAAAACTGTATTTCATTTAGAGAAACGATTGTGGCGTAGGCCTCGATGTGCATTCTCTAAATATAAAAAAAAAACTCTTTTTTTTATGGCATGATTCAAGTCACAAATTAATTTCCCTTAAAAGACACCCAACCAAAAACATTTCAAAATATCTAATAAAGGCTCAGACCTAAACAAAGTAAGGAAGTGATGCGAAGCCTTGTAGTGGGTTTTCGTTCATCATGGAATTACACCTAAAAGACACAAACCAATTTTCTCTCTTCTCTCTCTTGCCTCCGAGGCATTACTTCTCTTGCCTTCAGGGCATTCTTTCTCCTTAAGAGCACGTTACTTCCGCTTCATTCCCAGCTTAAGACTCCAGAGGTCGAGCAGCGGAGTGCGAATGTAACTGTTCAACTAAAAAACACAAAAACAAACAAAAACTAAAGAGCCGAACTACGGCGCTCTGATTCCTGAAAAGGATACGTAGGCATTAGGTCGCGGGGCCTAAGCGAGCACAATTATTTATAAACCTTATTTTCCCCGTGTTTCTTTTCTTTCATTTGCATGCATTCCCTTAGCATTAAGCTTTAGATTTATACACCCTTAGAATAGAACAAACATAAGTGGATCCTGTGGAGTACCACAGACGTGAGGGGTGCTAGTACCTTCCCCTCGCGTAACCGACTCCTTACCCGATCTTTGGTCGCAAGACCTTTTCTTATCCTATCCTTATTCCAGGTTTTCTGATATTCCTTTCCCTCTTTGGGATAAATATATTGGTGGCGACTCTGCTCATCATTTTCGCGAGCGTGCGACAGCTGGCGACTCTGCTGGGGACGTTAGACCTATTGCGGGTCCGTATTTAGCGAGTCGATCCTAGCCTTTGTTTGTTTGTCTATTTTTTGGGTGTGCTTATATATTGCTTATACTTCGCTTCATTTATTTTATGCTTGCATATCATGACTATTTATTGCTCGCATATCATGTTTATTTTCTCGCATTCTGGACTATATTATGGGTCCCCGTGGGGGCCACATATTTTATCTGTTTGCAGGTTGGGTGGGTTGTTTCTATGAGGTAAAAGGCCCAATACCCAGGCCAGAGTTGACACATAGGATACCTAGGATAGAGTGGATAGTCATGACGCCGATGAGATGTCAGGTCTTGTCTAGTGCGATCATGAGACCCACGCCCAGTCGAGGTTCAAATGGGGTATCATCGTTGGCATGTAGATGCAACAATGGTGGTATCTCAGGAGAACTGATAACGCTGGTTGCCATATTGACCTACCCTGACCTAGACTACACCCGTGAGTGGGGAGGGAATCATATTCTTAACAGGTACGGGTACATGTTCCGCTGGTGACTATTGGTCCTCCTGGTACTCAAAAGAACGTCAAACCTTTGATCCTGGAACATTTGACTTATACAAAAGCTCTACATCAGTTATCTATCGTAATCAACATCGAACCTCTGAATCTGGAGGTTTGACCTTATATGACTTATGCAAAAGCTATCTATCAGAATCAACGTCGAACCTCTGAATCTGGAGGGTTCGACCATCTTTGACTTATGCACAAGCTGTTTATCCAGAAAGCAACGTCGAACCTCTGAATCTGGAGGATTCGAACATATCTTATTGACCATGAGAAGTTGTTATCCAAGAGGCCTTGATCCTTGATCCTGATTTATGTTGCATTTGCATCATCATTAACATTTTGCATTCATGCATGTGCATCCATGGTTACCAATACTCTTACCACTCTTCCTCTCCATCAGATCAGTCAAGACGATTCCTCAACACCGTTATCTGACATGACAACAGACAAAGAATCATGGGGAATTACAAACAAGATCAAGCTGCAATCAGAAAACTCCATGCCTCCTAAAGGGGCACCTTCCACCAAAGGATCCTAAAGACTTTATGTTTGTCAGAGAACATTTCATTTGCATCATAATAAGGCCAATCTTGCCATTGTTTAGATTTCTCAAGCACTTTCGATTGTACTATTTTCGTTGTTATCAAATACTTTCCATTGTAAGAAACTCATTCTGTTTGAATAAATAAAAATAATGAAATATACATGTTTTTCTCAAATCATTCCATTCTTGTCATTATGTTCATTGATATTCGACTCACTTGTCTTAAGCAACTAAAAAAGGAGAATGATGAAAAATCAAAAAACACATGAACTACTAACTGTATGCTTTTAGAAAAAAGATCCTGCTGACGATGTACAGGCATTGTTTCAATTCCTAAACACCGGAGTTATAAGGGAGTGAAACCTTCGTCAACCCCTTTGAGCCTATGGAGTAGTAGTTTCCTTTAAAAAATACAAGAACCCTCAATCTTAACCAGGGGCAGGGTAGTCTTCAGTTAGTGCGACCGAGCGCTCAACTTTCAGGTATTCCATCAGAGGATCAATCATATTCCATCTCTCACAACAAAAAAAGAAGAGCACTATCCACAATGGATGTTTCTCATTCACTAAGAAGAAGGCAGTCACAACCTTTTCATCAAGTCAATCACAAAAGTCATACAACTTGTTCCCGAACGAGACAAAAAGAATGAAAAAAGTTATGAATCAAAAAAGAAATAGTAGCCCGCTAAGTCAAAAAGTAAGGAAATAAAAAGCTTTGAAGCAATTGACTTAGGCAAAAATTAGGGCATATCCCGCTGGACAACGAAAACCAAAATCAAGAGAAACTTTTGTCCAGGCAAAAATTAGGGAAAAGCAAAAGACAAAGCAAAAGAACAAAAATCCTCCAAGGGACAAGTTGTCGTGATCATCAACGAAAGCACCAAAGGGTGGCTGCCACCTCCATCAAAGTTGCAAAGGATCCTCATCCATTACAATCCTTCCTGAAAGGTGAACACTCGTGTCAAGCTAACCGAACGTAGGACTGGAGAACATCATGAAGAGGGGTGGGTTAAGTAGAACTTGAGCCTTTATCCTTTGTTTCTTAAACCGTGAACCCGACCACGTTACAACCCTCAAAAGTCCTAATTGAAGCAGGGTTCGTTCCGAAAGCATACAAACTGTAAAATCATGTCAAACTGACTCCTAATGTTGCTGTGTCACTTGTGTTAGTATCAGTACAACATTTTGACAAATAAAACTTTTCTTTTGAGATTAACATGTGCATTGCATTCTCATTATCTTTCAAAACAGAATTGTCTCTAATCTGAAAAGTAAGTGCTTGATACCAAGGAAAGTTCAACGTTGAAATTCCATCGAGTAATCTTACAAAGGCAAAGGTTGGTCATCCACCGAGCAAATATCTCAAACATCCATTTGGTGGAAGAGTTCATTTCAATATGGGCCATTCATTCCATGATCAACGCTGGGGCAGACCATTTCAAATCTCCGTGATTCAAGCATTATCAAAGTTCTACATCAAAAGATCTTACAAGCTGGGGCAAGCTAATAACAGTTCATCTCTCCATCTTCATTCAAGTGTCAGATATCAAGATAGGTGTCGAGGAGTCAATCCACCTCACCTTCACAAGTTCTATCCTTCAAGCAACGACCTTTCCACGAGGACATCCTCCATCCACTCCTTATATCTCAGAAATAATCATTCCATCCATACTCATACATACATTATGCATATCATTGCATTTTCATTATCATTTCACCCGCATGATCTGACCATCAATAAAACAGGGGCATCCACCCTATCTTGAATCAAGCTGAGTTTCTGAACTCCATCCAATCTATTCCTTACACAAAGCAGAAACCCTGATCAATCTGAACACTGCATATAGAAATCATTGCATCGCATCTCCAGAAATGCATAAAATAAATCAAACATCGCATGTGAAGCATAAGCCAAGTTACTCATCAGATGGGTTCTCTACAAGCATTCAAATTGATGTTCCACTGGATCACTCAGAGTTACCATTGTGATGTCATCTCCCAAAGTCAATCAAGTTCATCTTTCTTCAACCCAGAGTTGATGTTTTATGTTCAACCCAGAGTTGATCTTCCTTTCATCTTTTAACCCCGAGTTAATTATATCTTCCCACTCAACCCAGAGTTGACGGTTATCCTTTGTCTCTTTCCCACTCAACCCATAGTTGACGGTTATCTTCTTTCTTTTTCCCACTCAACCCAGAGTTGACGGTTATCATTTGTTCAATCCAGAATTGATTTCTTCTTTTCCCACTCAACCCAGAGTTGACGGTTATCTCTTGTCTTTCCCACTCAACCCATAGTTGACGGTTATCTTCTTTCTTTTTCCCACTCAACCCAGAGTTGACGGTTATCATTTGTTCAATCCAGAATTGATTTCTTCTTTTCCCACTCAACCCAGAGTTGACGGTTATCTCTTGTCTTTCCCACTCAACCCAGAGTTGACGGTTATCTTCTTTCTTTTTTCCACTCAACCCAGAGTTGACGGTTATCCTTTGTTCAATTCAGAATTGATTATTCTCTTTTCCCACTCAGCCCAGAGTTGACGGTTACCTTTTATTCAATCCAGAATTGATTATTCTCTTTTCCCACTCAACCCAGAGTTGACGGCTATCTTTTATCTTTCCCACTCAATCCAGAGTTGACGGTTATCTCTTGCCTTTTTCCCACTCAACCCAGAGTTGACGGTTATCTCTTGTCTTTCCCACTCAACCCAGAGTTGACGGTCATTCCTTGTTGATTTCTTTTTCCCCACTCAACCCAAAGTTGACGGTTATGTCTTGTCTTTTCCCACTCAACCTAGAGTTGACGGTTACCTTGTTCATTTTTCCCTCTCACATAGAGTTGACCCACTTTTCTTTTTCAACCCAGAGTTGATATGTATTTCATTTATAATCCAGAGTTAATTTGATCAATCCAGAATTGATACAATCTTCCTCAGTGGAGTTGACACCATCTTTCCCCAGTGGATCCTTTCTCATCAGGCAAATTTTCAGGTTCTCTTGATATTTAATCTTCTTCTACCTAGAATGATCGAAAGGCTGACGCCAATCTCACCTTCAGGTTTAAGACGATTAAATAGGGACAGCTGTTGCACCCCAAAATTTGCCCATCTAATTTTACCGCTAATTGGCTAAACTTCACATTCATTTGCATACCTCCATTAAGTCATCTAACATTCGCATATCATTAATAAATAAATCAAGTAGGGGATCAATGTCCATGGAACAAATTGAAGGTCTCACTTGATTTTGGAGTTCTATACTTTACAAGCTTGGTCCAACTAAAATGCTCTTGATGTGTATCGTGGTCTTAACTTATGGTCACGTGGATTAAGATTTATTTCTATATTCATATGACAAATGAGGAGTTTCTCTTATGGAGTTGGAATCGATAATGAATGTGTGCAAAATTGAATTGTATATGGTATTGTGGCGGATCGGTTCCACTTTACAGGCTACTTGATAGAAGGACTGATTTTTGGTTTCTTCCACCTTATGCTTTGGTTTATTTAAGAGTATAAAGAGTTAAATCTCAAACTCGAAGCCTAGGAGGAAAATACTCACTCAAGATTCAAAACTTTGTTCGTTGGTATTTCGAGCCTAACATAAAAGCATACACTACTATTCGTCCAAAGTTCAACACCATTATTTATATTACAAAACTCAATCTCAAAGGGCATCATTACATATTGTTTAACCACAAAAAAATCCAATCGTTCAAATTTTCACCATTACATTCCATCAAAGAAATACATTCAAAGAACCATTTCAAGTCCAAGAGACCTTTACATCATGAAACATTACAAAAGAATAAATACTAAAACTATCTATTATTTGTCCATCCACTTTGTCCTCCATTGGCATATTTTCTTCAAACCACTTCATCATCCCTTCACTTTAATTAACCACTGCCACGATCCAAACAGCCCTGCAAAGAAAAGCTTCACAAATCAAAACCAGAATCCTTCAACACAATTCCAACTCAATTTAGCAGCTTTGCACAAGAAATAGACACTAATTCATTCAATACAGCCAGTTCATGTTCATACAATTGATCATTCCCACAAAATTCTACACAAAATGGTACCCTTCAAACATCAAAACAATATATAAGTAACCAACCAACAGAATTCACAAATTTCTAATTGTTCCTAACTTTTAGCATTTCAGTTACTAATACCTAATTCCAACAATTCCTAACAGAAAAAAAACAAATCTCTAACTAACTCTCAACAGAAAATCAGTTTATAACAGAATTCAATTTCCATTCAAAACTAACCTAACAGTTTGTAACTAATCCTAACAACCTAGTACAAATCTCTAACCTATCCTAACCGATTCATAACAGATTTCTAACTACCCTAACAACCTCCAAAAAACAGTTACACAACTCCTAACAGATTAACAGAAGAAGAGAAGGGAAGTTACCTCAGAAATTCAATCTCCTCCACCTCTATAAATCAGAACTTGGCTTCATTCTTTGGGTTTTTCACTCCCATTCACACATCAATTTGCTTCACTTCTCATTCTCCACCATTTCACAATCTTCATCTTCTCTGATTCACCACCTCTGCAACCACTTCACATTCGAGCCATTCTCTTTCAATCTCCATTTTCTCACCTTCTTCACCCTCACTTCAATCCCTTCGATTCCCTTCACCATTATTCACTCTTCCTTCAATCATTTCCCAACACTCATCATCACCTTCATCATCAATCTTCAACACCAGTTCAGAAATTTTTCTATCTTCTTCAATCCCCACCTGTAGCAAACAATTCAGAACCGCTCTTCAAGTCTCGACTCTCACCATCATCTTCATCACTGCATCATTCTCAGTCATTCATCATCCATCTTCATCCTTCAATATTCATCATCATCTCTTCAATCTCGCCTCAACTCTCAACGCATACAGAGCACGCCGGCACGCAAAAAATCAAAAAAAGAAGAATTTTTCAGAATTTCAGAGTGGGAGAAGAAGAACCGGTGATAATAACTCGTACCTGAGATTCTTTTTTCTGGATTTCACGTTGTCTCATCCGAATCGAAGAGGCACCGGTAATCTTCCAATCGAGAGATTTGTTCGAATTAGCAAGAACGAGTTAAATCAGATATTGAGACGGAAGTTTGAGCATGATGTGAGAAGACGAATTCGATCGAAGAGGGAGGCTGTTCCGACCGCCGCGCCGTTCGTCGCGAAGAAGAAGAAGAAGAGAGAACAAGTCGAATAGTCACACCAGGTAAAACCCTAATTCCCAATCTCAATCGCCCCTTTTTATTTTTATTTTATTAATTAATTGTTAATTTTTTACTCTTAATAAAATCTGAAAACATGATATTGGATCAGAACAAAAATGCCACTGGGCCGAATTCTGTTAGGCCCTACGCCCATTCTGCTTATTGCACCATCATGTTAATCATACACCACTCTGGGCCCATATCACCTTTTGGCATAGAAAAATCTGTAAACAAAAAAAAAAGCACCCTCTGGGCTGGGCCCTGCGCCCACTGCTCTTTACACCTCTATATTTCAGTTTGCCCCCCCTGGTTCTATCACTTTGTTATTTAGATTAATTAGTTTTTTTACCTTTTTCTTTGAGTAATTAAATTGCTAATTTTTCTTACTAATCCTTAGACTTCAATACACAATTTTTGACATAAAAAATAATCACTAAAAATCTTAGTTTTAGGCTAACTCTTAATTCTTTTTTGCTTAATTAGATTTCTTTGTCTTCATAAAAACCATAAAAATAAATAGTGTCCTTTTAATTCAATTTTGCACTATATTTCGAATCATTTGTTTTTATGTTTGGTGCTATATTTTCAAGTCATTTTTTTAGTCAATCTTAGTACTAATTTTGTATCTTGTTTACTTGTGATTTTTACTTGTAATCTCACTTGTTTGTCTCCTTTAGGTTTAGGACCTATAATCCATGACTTTTAGGTTAGTCTTTCCCTTGAAAAACCTTTAATTTTAGGTAGACTTTAACTTGACAATTTAGGACTTAGAATCATCTTTTAGTTCATATTAGATTAGGTTCTTTTCCTTTTTCTTTTCAACTTTAAAACATTAATAAAGGACGACGCGAATCATGCTAAATGCCTTTTTTTATGTGTGAAAGAAATGATTGGGGCGTAGGCTCCGATGTATGTTCTTTCCCACTTAGCGGAAGAGAAATGATTGAGGCGTAGGCCTCGGTGTATTTCTTAACCGTTATTTAGAGAAACGATTGTGGCGTAGGCCTCGATGTGCATTCTCTAAATATTTGAAAATTGTATTTCATTTAGAGAAACGATTGTGGCGTAGGCCTCGATGTGCATTCTCTAATTATTCAAAAAACTGTATTTCATTTAGAGAAACGATTGTGGCGTAGGCCTCGATGTGCATTCTCTAAATATAAAAAAAAACTCTTTTTTTTATGGCATGATTCAAGTCACAAATTAATTTCCCTTAAAAGACACCCAACCAAAAACATTTCAAAATATCTAATAAAGGCTCAGACCTAAACAAAGTAAGGAAGTGATGCGAAGCCTTGTAGTGGGTTTTCGTCCATCATGGAATTACACCTAAAAGACACAAACCAATTTTCTCTCTTCTCTCTCTTGCCTCCGAGGCATTACTTCTCTTGCCTTCAGGGCATTCTTTCTCCTTAAGAGCACGTTACTTCCGCTTCATTCCCAGCTTAAGACTCCAGAGGTCGAGCAGCGGAGTGCGAATGTAACTGTTCAACTAAAAAACACAAAAACAAACAAAAACTAAAGAGCCGAACTACGGCGCTCTGATTCCTGAAAAGGATACGTAGGCATTAGGTCGCAGGGCCTAAGCGAGCACAATTATTTATAAACCTTATTTTCCCCGTGTTTCTTTTCTTTCATTTGCATGCATTCCCTTAGCATTAAGCTTTAGATTTATACACCCTTAGAATAGAACAAACATAAGTGGATCCTGTGGAGTACCACAGACGTGAGGGGTGCTAGTACCTTCCCCTCGCGTAACCGACTCCTTACCCGATCTTTGGTCGCAAGACCTTTTCTTATCCTATCCTTATTCCAGGTTTTCTGATATTCCTTTCCCTCTTTGGGATAAATATATTGGTGGCGACTCTGCTCATCATTTTCGCGAGCGTGCGACACTTTCTTCAAATACTCCAACTCCAACATGCTTTAGATAACACGTAGCACTCCAAACCAACCTGCAGAAGAAAAATCACAGTTCATATTCATCTTGCAACGAATCGGTTCGAACCGAAAGCAACGGAGAAAAATAAAATATCAACAGAAATTGAAAAGAGGGTGTCATATAACAGAAAAAGAATAAAACAAACTCAAGAAAAGGAGAAAAAGATTGGTAAAAAACTTGAACAGAAATGTAACAAACTCTGTAACAAACTCCTTCGGCCACTACTCTCTCTTTGAAGGAGATTCATCTTTTCAATCATCAACGAACCATAACCTACACAATCTCAGAATTCACCATCTCCATAACTTCAAAAAACTTCCACTCTTCAATCTCCTTTCTTTCCTTCACGCTTCAATCTAAAAAGCTCATAACAAACTCTAACAGAAATCTTCATCGTGTTCATCACCTCGTCATCATCATAATCAAATCTTCATCTGCAGAAATTTATGACTTCAATCATCAGTGTAATCATTCAATGTGACGATTCTTTCGATCAATCAAAGCTCCATCATCACGTCAGCTATCACTCTTCACCATCTTCATTCACACTTTTTTGAAGACATGTAATCAACCGTTTCATCAATGCTCCCCTATGGCAACCAAAAACATGATTCAGAACAACAACTGTTAGACGATAGGCTTAAGGATCTAGAGGGGGGGGGGTGAATAGATCTCTCAGAATTTTTCGGAATTATTTCAAACTTAGGCGAAAGTGTATCGGGATCAACTTACGTCTATTCCGAACCTCTATTGAAAGAATCGGATATGTGATAAAACCATAAAATAGTTAAGAATTAATGATGAAAAGATCGCTTAGAGAATCAAACAGTTACACTAATGTAAATCGTTTAAATTAGTCTCTTGATTAACTTGTTTGCAATGACTTGATAATAGTTGAAGCAATATATCGAACACTTGGTGATAATAACCAAATTGATTATGATTCAATGTGTGGTGACTTGTGGTGTTTGTAATAGGTTTTAACACACAAGTTTAACACTTGAACCTTTGATCAATTTGAAATTATAACCAGAAATAAGCGAAACATAAACGAAAAGATAAGAGCGATAAGCACACGATATTTGCTCAGGCAGTTCGTCGATCGTCCTCGCTATGACTACGTCTGCCCCCAATTCCAAACGGGAATTGGGTAATATATCATTGAGTTTGAAAATAGTTTTTACAAAGAAGAGTCAAAGAGATAACGATAAACCAAATATGTGAATCCTTTGAAACTTCTTCCCCTTGATCTTGAGCCTGATCAAGTATCTCCAAGAGCTTCACTTTGATTTCACTTTCTGCAGTGCTTTGATTCTCTAGAACCCTTGTTCTTCAATCTTCACACTCAGCTGAATCTTCTATGAAGTCTCTTGATAAAAACCCCCAAGATTCACCAATCTTGGAGGACAAAATCCACGGATTTTATGCACCACAACCCCACAAATCTTCACCCACTAGGAATCTTCAATTTCGTTCCAAGGACGTTATCGATCTTGATCGCAAACCCTCGACGCAAAAATGATTGTGTGTAGTTGTGTCGGAGATGAGAAGAAGAACGAAGATGAGAAGCCTTTGTGTCTCTTTCAGTTGTGAGTGTTGAAAAGAAAATAATTAACATAAGATGATATATAAGGAGTTGGTATGTTGGTGCTGAGCAAACATTCAATTTGACGCTTTTTGAGGAGGTAGGTTGACCTACTTCTTTAATTAGGTCGACCTAAATGGAATGTATTAAGCAGGTTTGAAATTGTTGCCAGTTAGGTTGACCTGTTGGGAGTCTAGGTCGACCTAAAATCAGTTAGAATCCATTCTTGAGGAATTTCTTCAGTTTAGGTCGACCTGGGAACATGAATGAGTCGACCTAACAGAGGTATGCTGTTTTCGCTTGAGTTTGAGTCGACCTAATGGTGAGCTAGGTCGACCTAGCAGAGGCATGCTGTTTTTGCTTCATTTTGAGTCGACCTGATGATGATCTAGGTCGACCTTACAGATGCAAAGGTAGCCAAAACTTGCTTTTCTTTAAGTCATACACTTGTGCTTTTGTATTTGTTTACTTACGATGTTTGCCATGAATCAAAAACTCATTGATGAGTGTAAGCTTGTACTTACAACAACAACAACAATAACAATCGAATCACACAGAGGCTATGGAAATCACAGAAGTAGTAGCGAGAAGAAGACGTGAGGTCCGAAAGTGTGCAAGTAGCAAAGATTACCTGATTCGGAGTTTTCCGTCACATTTATCTCGTCAATTCAAGCTCCGAAAAAGCGTTTCTCCGGCAGAAGTTAGCGAACGAAGGACTGAGGCAGAGAGAGCGATTGAGACGAGTGGTATCAACCTGAATCGCGGCGGCGAGAATCGACCGGAGAGGTGAGAGGCGCCTTCGCCGTTTTGTTTGAAACAAAGAGGAGGAGACGAGATCAGAATGGAGGGAGTGGCCGGAAGTTCAATCAGAGAAGAGAATGGAGTTCTCCGTCGCCGTGTCTTGAGTGAACAAGGGAGAATGGAGTTCAATCAGAGACGAGTGGCATACATGGCCGGAACTTGCACATGTATGCCTGTTACATGTTTGCGATGCCTGTTCGCATTTTGTCGTGATACTTGTTCACATTTTGCGTGTATGTCTGTTACATGTTTGCCATGCATGTATGCCTGTTATGTGTATGTCATTTATCTTCTATACCTGTTAGTA